>NC_043982.1:16124721-16424721 GCF_902150065.1 Myripristis murdjan
GAGACCAGAGAAAAAGGGGTAAGGGAGTGGCACAGTGCGGCTCAATCAGAGGCGTGTTGTCAGTCATCATGGTCATGATGTCACGATAGCTATGAGAGACAAAATCTTAAATACTGACACTGACACAGCATGCCTCAGTGTGTCAAGGTCACCATTCAAAGTCATATAGGTAAGGTGCAGTCAGGCTGAGTGTCACTGGAGATGAGTGAGTATGACGGTCCTAGATCCTCCCACTGAATGAGGAAATAAAACAATGAAAATGACACTACACTATGGTGATGGTTTTATGCATGCATGTGTGTATATGTGTGTGTGTGTGTGTGTGTGTGTGTACGTTGTGTATATGACTGTTTGCTTCTGTGCATCCGTGCGCAGATACTGTGAGATACTGCAACGGTGTTTGTGCGCAGTTGTGTGCATGCTCCATTGATAAACGTGGGTCTACGTGTATTATTTGTGTATGTCCTTGCCTATCTTTCTTGAGATGGGTTGCTATGGAGACTGGGATACTTTTGTAAAAAGGAAGTGGCAAAAGAGAGAGTGAGAGAGAGAGAGAGAGAGAGAGAGAGAGACACAGAGAGAGAGAGAGAGAGAGAGTGTTTGTATCAAGGACTTTCATATGTGAAGGTCTTTGCTGTTTGCTTTCCTTATTGGTAAATTAAATTCAGATTTCAATCATTTTAATTTATTTTGTGATTCAGCTTCCAGTCATTATGTCACACGCACCAAGAGAGAAAGAGAAGAAGTAGACATACAGAGACACAGACAAACACAGATAGCCACTCATACACATACACCTGTCTTGGTGTGTGTGGCATCTTCCTTCTCCTATGTGGTTCTGCACATGCTAATCATGTCGAATGGACACAGGAACCTGTCGTTCTGCTCACACAGTCTTATAAACTTTTGCTCATCGTCACACAGGGAGTGAGGGTATGATCCCTCACATGTTGACAGGGGTTAAGCGACTGGCCGGTGATAATACAGCCGTCTCAAGCACTCCATCACTTGATAATTACATTACACTGGTACTCCATTGCTTCCACTCTGTCTGGGTAATCTTGTTAAAATCCCAGTGATTTGAATCACAATGACAGAGAGAGGAATGACAGCAAGGCTCTCTCTCTCTCTCTCTCTCTCTCTCTCTCTCTCTCTCTCTCTCTTGCAGCCACCCATCAAGCCAGGCCTTTCTTCTGTGACTGAAGTGCATTAAGCTTTTGTTTGGTAACCATGGTGCTGCATAGACATACAGGTACTGAAATGCACTTTGAAACTGAGGTGTGCCCATTTGGTTTCCATCAGAGACTTGTCCATTTTGGTAGGTATGTTTTAGGAGGAAGCAAGCGACTGATCTTATGTCATTTTTTCCCCTTAAGAGCAGATACATAAAAATCAATGAAACAATGGTTGCTCCATGTCTCACTGTGTTATATTAAAGATGGCTGCCCTTTTTCTTTTCAGTGTAGTGATCAGAGGTTTGGGATTAAGTAGCTATGCTGCCCTCTGGTGGCAATTTTTTTAAACTGGAAACTATTAAGGACCATGCACTGAAAAGCGTGACAAAATGTACTATGCAGAAATACACAAAAGTTCAAAAGTGAGGAAATACATATGATATATAAAGACAATTTCAGTTAAGATTTGCAAGCTACACATGTGGAAATTATATTGCATTGTCAAAATAAAAAATCTCTCTCTAGGTGTTTGCGTTGCCAAATGCCTGCAACAGACTGAAGGGGAAAGTAATTTTGTGAGTCTAACTCCAGACGGGTTTTACATTTTGCTGCCCGGGTTGACAGGTAGTTTAATTAAAATATAGGCCTGCCCTGCAGCTAGCGACCCCCTGGCCTGCCAGCCTGAGCCGAGGCAACCAGCATTCATTTGTCATTTATAAGACTGCCTGACACATTATGTATTAGTCATTTATATGAACGTCTCACATCCCCATTCACCTACTGACAGGCTGTACCAGTGAGCTGGGTTTAATACTCTGTAGTAATTAAAGGAAGGCAATGCCCTGAATTAAATCACATTGAATACCTCTGAGAGAAAAAGGCAGCTGGGTAAAATGCTTTTTCATAATAAGGGTAGCACTGTTGAAATATAAAATAGATTTTAAAAAATTCAAGGAACGGGTTTGGCGCTCTGAATACTGTTAAATCAGACTGAAAGTTTTTTTGTGGTATTGTTTAGAAATGAAAAGCGTAAAGAATAAAATCAATTACATGAATACATAGCTCATTCCACCTCAAAAAGTGTATCCACCCTAATCTGACAGAATGATGAAACACTTGTGTGTCCTTAATATGTGTGGACACATCTGATGGGCCACGGGTCCTCTTGACCCAGGGGACCAATTTGAGTGCTACACAGCACATGGTGCCTGTGCTGAATTTCTATTAATCCTCTCACCATTGCACTGGGGTAGGTGGCTTTGGGTCCAGTTGTCTTGGCAACCTGTGATGCCATCTGTCAAGGTCCTGTGTGCTGATCCATATCGTGTAGCGGAGACATTATTTTAACCCAGGCCTTTTCTCACTGCCAGAGCTCTTGTTAAGATAGAGAACTCGTGTCATGACGTATTTAACAATGGAGGGTGGAAAAGTGAGGGGTGCAGTTACAGGATTTTCACTCAAACCTCAACCCCCTTCTGAATATATTGTCTAAGAGCATAAACCCCTTTCCAAATCTGTTTTAAAATTAGTGCATGTTTTAAACAAGCATAGTGTGATGCTACAGCAAAGACAACCAACCATACACAATATATGTGCCTTGTCAAAAGTAAATAAATGTCTCTGGTATGACCCTAGTTATTTGGCTATACCTTTTACAATCCAGACTGCATTCCATATGTTCGGGGACTATTCATTAACTCTGTGGCAGCTTCTGAGTCATTGTTAAATTGGTTTAACAGCTCTTTAAAACATCACCAGCACGTCTGCTGCACACAGCACCCACTCGAACGCACACTGACCCTCACAGAAACAGGATGTGAATCACACTTTGTTAGGAGTTAGATTTACACTAATTTTCTCAGAAGCCTCTCCAAAGAAACCCTTTGTGTAAACAGCTCTTCATGGTAAATCGCATTACTAGGAAAATATGTAATAAGGACATGCAACGCCCTAATTCTAATAACTGTTTGTAATGTAAAATGTGATATAGACACGCATGCACACACACACACACACACACACACACACACATACAGACTCATTATCATTCACAATAATGTTGGTGAGACGAATGCTAACCAGTGCAAATGAGAGGAAGGGCAGCAGGGTGGTGTAGTTAGGGAGGGAGAGGGGAGTGTCTGATAGGCTTACTGACATGAGGGACTCCTCCTCTGGGAAAAGGCTGCAGATTAACCAGCAACCCCACCTGAGACTACAGAGCACACACACACACACACACACACACACACACACACACACAAGCAGAGGAGTGAAGCATATTGGGGTTAGTCTGCCATCGTCTGTCTACCTACCAGATTGATTGTGGCCCCGGAGCTGCTTTACTCCAACAAAATACCTTACCCTTGTGAGTAAGTGTAATTAAACACCCACAGCATCCTGGCACCAGTAAACAGAATATTAATGTGCAAGAGAGCAGATGAGAGAGGGACAGTTTGTTAATTCACCTTCAGAAGATATCATAACAAGGTTTGTTTAGTCATTAGCAAATATTTTCGTCATTCTGTCTCTGTGTCTCAATATTTGTGCCATGTGCGGCAGCATAAGCCTATACCGAGCGGGCATTGTGTTTTGGCAGACGACTGGCCAATAAAACTGTGCATTTAAGAGGAAATTAAGGCAGCCGAAGGAAGTGATGTGATGAGATGAGCGGATGCATGGCAAATTCTGGAACAAATGTCTGAGTTGAATTAAAATGAAGTGGTGATTGGTAGGTAAACATCTGATGAACAGTTTTATAATGCAGCAGAAAGACACAAAAGCTCATTTTGTTGCATATTTTTCCATCCTCGAGCAATTTTCTCCTCCCCATTATTCTTTAAAATTCTCCAGAATTACCTTTTCCAGAAACATAAATCAGATTTTATGAATCCTAAATCATTTTCATTACCGCTCCTCAGTGCTGTTTGGCGGCAACTGTCCCACTTCACAAAAGTGAACCTTATCCACTCAATTTAAAATAAATAAATAAATAAATAATAATAATAATAATAATAATAATAATAATAAAAAATCAAGCGGATTTTTTTTCAATGTTTTTCTAATACGCGCACAATTAAGCCAGTAAAATGTCGGTACTTATGACTTGATCTGAAATAAGATATTTTGCAAAAATGCTCATCCGCAGTTTGAAGTCAAGCGGGCTGACCAGTGTGTGACACATGTCGCCTTAGCAACACGTGTCTGACGGACGGAGCTCCTGACTCGATTATGGTTTCTAATGTGGCCTACAACTCTGCATTGTCCAACGGATAAAATGAAATACTACAAAATAAAAAATAAAAAATCCAGCTGACTGTTTATCATCTCAAACTGCTATGAATAAAAATCCTCAACAGGGGCTTGAAGTATGAGTGCGGTCTTTACGGGATGTTATCGCCTATATAGTATCGCTATGACATTCCTATAACTTTCCTCAAGAGCCCGAAATGTAACAATTTAACAACTGACGAGAAAAAAAAGAAAGAAAGAAAACTTGTGGGCTGACAATTTTATGAACTCCCCAGGCGGCAGTTGGAGTCAGTCTGTGCAAGCCCGTCAGACCCGGGCCGGTGTGTAAGCTGACACCAGACACTTTGGAGGCGTGTGTGTGCGTGCGTGTGTGCGTGTGTGTGTGTGGCGGCAGCCTGTCCCCGTTAAAGTTGGGTGTATTTGCATGTGGTGGACCTGAGGGCGATGAACATCTGGCTGCAGGTGATGTGTGCGCCTGCAGTGGTGTGAGGAAAAAACACTGGTGTGAAGACACTTGTACGAGAAAGGAAACGCCTGAAGTGCTGAACTTAGAGTTGGCTGTGTGACTGTGAGTATTTCTCGTGATATGTAGTCTAGTTTTCTGCTCTAAAACCGGGGAGTGGTGTACTGTTAACGTTGTTGTTGTTGATTAGGATGAGGCTGGTGATGATTATACGTTGATAAAAAGCTATTATACAGTGTAAACTAAAGTTGATCTCCCTTTATGGTGCAGTTGCTGGGTTGGTAAGATTTAACATTTCACCATGTGGTATGTGTATTTAAATGACAACACATGTAACATCAACAGTTCTCAGTTAGCTGGTCTAGACCTCTGATCCAGTGCTCAAAAGCTTGTCTATGTCTCTCTGAAGTTTAGATAATCACAATTAAACCCATTAGTGCCACACTCTGGTTGTTTTTCTCAGTTAATTTTGCTTGATTAATTAGTTGTTGACTATTTGCACGGGGAGAAAAAGCAAAACAAGGTCATTTGTTTTGTCACATAAATCAAAGAAAATGCGTGCTTGAAATGTGAGCTTCAAAATTTGCTGTTCCAAAGAGTGCTCAGTTTTCTGTTGTCAGTGTACAAATATAAATTCTCCAAGGGGTGGACTTTGAATATGGCTCAGAGAGGCACAGAAGCACAGTTTTATGTGCTTTACACCAGCAAATCTGCAGACCACAGGGCTTCAGATTGGAGCCAACGTTCAGTCAAGGGCCGCATTGTACTGAGATGATAATTGTTTATTTGATAAATGTGGCATTAAAATAGTCGAGGGTAGGATTTTTGTTCACCGCTGCCAGAACGTTTTTATTATTGTTTTCCAGTGGAGCTCCAGAGAAGGCTCCACTGTTCAGGGTGTGTAAACAGCAGCAGGCGATAGACCTTTTCCATCCTCTGTGTCAGTATGAGGTTTATTTAGTCTGGAGGCAGCTGAAGGAAAGTTGTGAGGTGAGAGCCCAGCTATAGCCGAAACCTACACCTCAGTTGTGCAACCTTATACAGTTGTTGCCTATTCGCCATTCAGCAGTTTTGCATTACCTCTATTATGCTGTTTCATTCCTGCAACTGATACTTGAGACGGCTGATCTGTGCTCCAAAGCTGTTGCTGCCAGCAGTGATGTTGGATATCCACTTGAGGGTATTGATCTTGACGTTTTATGAATACTTTACGCAAAACAGTCCAAACAGGCAAATTGATACCGAGCGTGGATGTCAAACAGATTTTGAAAACAAAGTGGAATGCACACAGGAGTGAAAAGCCTGCAGTTTTGCTGAAGTTTATTCTCAGTGACGGCTGTGCTGACTGAACCGTGTCCAGACAAACAGTTGTCTCTTTCAGTGAGAAATGTGTGTACTCAGACTCGTATTCGTAAGCAAACACAAGAACAGCGCCTATCATTTCAGGAAATAGAATTCTGTTAACTAGTTGTGAGGTTATTTGTTTACCAGACAGATGTATAGGAGGACTTTTGGCTCTTGGTAGACTGTGCTGAGGGCCACACACACAGAACCAAATCATCCATCATTCTGTCATGTAATATGCACGCTCAGCTATTCTAGACAATGCTGCAACATACATATAAATTTCACACACTTTCACTAAGGTTGGTGTGCAATTTTAGCTGTTTTCCCCTCACAGGTTTTCAGGCTATGAAGAAATTCCCTTTGGCTGTGACACACAGGCACCTAATATGGAGCAAAAACAAACAGAAATGTCACTTAAGCATATTTTACATTTGAGACAGTGTAGACGAAGCAAAGTAAATGGGTTCCATTAGCTACACCAGTACATGTATGGGCAAACTCTATTGTGTGGACCACTTTACCCTGTGTGTGTGTGTGTGTGTGTGTGTGTGTGTGTGTATTTACAGATATGGAACATTCAACTTTGCAGGAGTATAAAGGGTGCTAGTGTCTAAGAGCTGGACCAGTGAGTGACCTTTGCCTTCACTTCCCAGCAGAGCCATCCTGTAGCCGAGATGTGAATGTAGCACCTGGATGTTTTGTTAGAGAGAAAGGCTCTCATGCCCTGCTGGTCAACCTCTAAACCAGCGTCCTACTTGGCAGGCAGCTCCCTCACATATACCTCGCCTCCTTCCCAAGTCTGTATGATGTGTTTACAAAAGGCCCTTTTCACTGTGTTCTCTCAGAAGGATTGTATCAAATTAGAGGCACTCGTGTGTCTACTCACCATCTTCACGTCGATCTCTGAATGGTGTTTTTGTAGGCTGTGCGTTCGATGTTTGAACATACGACGAGCCCAGAATTCACTGACACACTTAAGTACACGCACCTCCGTCTTTATTTGTTTGCCCCATTTCCACTGTAGTCACGCTCTATATGATTTGTCAGCCGTTTTGCTGATGGAAGGTGGCTTTCTATCAAAAGTGAATTGAACTTCTAGTGATGCTTTGCCCCATAAAGACAGGTGGTATAGTATACATCTGTGTTGGAAAAAAATATGTGCATACTGGCTGTCCGGGTCCCAAACACTGTCCTCTGTTCTCTGCCTTATTCCTAGCCATTGTACTAGAGATCACACTCAGTTAGTGTGTTTCTATGCACATTAATATATAGGATATTTAAATATATCTATCTATATTTATCTATATATCTATATCTATATAGATATATAGATATAGATATATGTTTACATCATATCGTGTTTTTAATAACTGGAGTAAGCCCATCTCATTTATGAAAGACCTGAACTTTCTGGATGGGATATGCTTATGTTAAACATCATATTCCTTTTTCACTGGATTTTGGTGAACAGTGTGAGCCGTTTCCATGGAGTCTCATCTATCAAACTCACACACACATTTGTTGTGAAAACCACAGAGCATTAGACTATCTCTTTAAATAAAAAAATAAAATAAAAAAAATAATAATAATTAAAAAAAAAAACATGGTTAATGGTCATTCTAGGTATAGAAAAGAATAAAGCTCACGTTTGGAATATTATTTTGTGTAACAACTTATATTTGAAATCAAGCATGATCTTAAGAATTGAACTTCTTTCTCTATTAAAATATGAGATTTGAAGTTTATAACTTACATTTGAAGTCAGTCATCAGAGAAAACCCTAAGGACTGTGCATCTAACTCCACTGAGTATCACAAAGTATTGAGCATACCTGGTGACCCCGGTGCATGCGTTGTTATTTTATCTCCAGCTGATTAGCAGCGGCCTGGTTGAGTGAGTATACCTGGTGGTGGGAGTGAATCTCTGCATGGGGCTGCTCTTTGTAATGAGGACTGTTCTGAGAACAGAACAAATGAACCATGCTGCAGCACCAGGGGACCGGCTCTGGGCTTTAGGTGTACATCTTATTAAATCCTAGCCTGCAATCAATTAGTTTAAGCCCTTTGATAAATGATTGTGTGTATTGTTTGGATTTCAGTAAGATGTTTGCATGCACGCCCGCTGTTAATGTGGGTGTTTTTTGTGAGTCAGCTCAGATTTGTTTAATTATATTTTTCTGTTTTTCTACATGAGTAGGAGAGCCCTGTGTTTTTATCCCAAAGTTCCCACTGTTACTACAACCTAAAAATGTCACGTGATGCATCAGCCAGTAATCCCTTACTGACATACTCCTCAGATAATCAGCTCTCTCCCGCTGATTCCTTCATTTTTCACCAATGCTGGAAGAAAAATTCCCATTAGTGTTTGCATTCTTAAATTTTATCCCAATCATAACACTTAATTCATCCTTAACCTTGTTAGGATCACAGGAGACACTTCCACACAATTAGTTGTGCAAGGGTCAGTGTTCAGTTGAGAGAAGTTCAATTCTTGATGTGTTGTTGAATCCTACTTGTGATTTAAAAAAAAACAAAAAAAAACCTTTAAGGTGAACTGTAACACTATATAACTTAACATGTGGAAATGACAACAGAGCAACAGGTACAGCACTGTAAGGGAAATCTTATGGACAGAATAGAGATGTCCTGTACTTTGACATCTCTCTGATTAACAGCTCAACACAAAATATCAAGCACAAAACATGCAAACATTTTGATCCATCAAACCTGCATTTTTGGGTTATGCAGTTATCTATTTGTTTTTGTTTTATTTTTTATGTTAGTTGGGTACTTGCCCACCACATGTTTTACATCTGTGCTGTTGAAAATCAAATAAATCTGAAAAAAATAAACACCTTGCATATCCATTATTCAGTCCACCAGGTTCTGTTTGCCACTAGAGAAGGTAGAAGGGAAGCATGGACGTTGAGGTGGGAGCGATGAGCAACAGGCCTGACAGTCCCTCCAGCCCCAGGCACCTGACTGGCCTGGGGATGGCCTGTCTCCTCAGCCCGAAGTACAGACACTCGGGGCCGGGCCTTGCCAGTCCCCAGGAGTACAACCTGTGGCTGCCCTGCCGCCACGACGCCAGCCTGCTGCCCATGAAGGAAGACCTGGCTTTCTGGCTCAACAACATCATGGGTGAGACGCTTTCTGTCTGAACTCTATGTAGATCCTTTTCTCCCAGTGGAGCCCAATAAACAAATGCCTGACACAACACCAAGGTCAGCTGATAAGAAAATAATCAATCAACAAATTATACACTTCATTTTAGTGGGCGGTGCATTTCATGGTAAGTAGGTGATAATTAGCAAGTAACACATTTGAAATTTCTTTTCACCTCAAGTTTGATTGAAAAATGAAATTTTTACTTGTACTGTGCCACCTAACTCATTCTGAACGTTCCAAACGATGCTGCAAACCCAATTTATGATTTTTAATCGATGGTTTCCCTGTAGGACTCCAATACATCTAATGTGCACAGAACTGAAGAACTGAAGTATTCATCTAGAATGAGTTTGGTGATGCCGTAAAAGCAAAAGTTTCAGATGCCAATAAATTTTGAGGTAAATGTTGACATAATTTGGAGGTAACTTCAAAGGCATTTCAAATACTTTACTTGCTACTTATCACCTTTCCATGAAATTCACAGCTCACTAAAAAGAAGTGTTTCCAATAAGACTTATTTATAGAGTAGCTGTGTTGAAATCTGAAAACAATATGATATGATCGTAAATTATGTGTGAATGATAAACTCACATGGCATAACTAAATCAGTTTCATTGTTGTTTCTCTAAATTCAGCCGTTTAGTGTAACATATTTGTGACATTGCCATAACATCAGCACATCAATTCAGGATGTTGTTTCTCACAGCATTAGACAGTTTTAAATTGGGTAGTAGGTCTTTCATCGTGAAGAATAGATAAATAAACTTCAGTCAAATTAAGCACACAAACACATTAACCTACTCATTATCCTGAATCCTAGAAATATCTCTCCATGAGGGGAAAGTGATCTTTCTTCCCACTTAACTGCATTGTGAGGGAAAACATAAAGATGTTTGCACATGTTGCAACCTGTTGGAGTCTGGGAGGTGATTGACAAAGTTTTTACGCCAACAACACAACTCCAACATAATCAAAGCCCAGCTCAGAGCCCAGAGACTGTTTATAGGTGTGAAATCAGAATGGTGGCATCAGCACTGTGGTCTTCAGAAAATTACTGTGCAACTTTGGGTAGGTGAGGAGCTAGTGCCGACAAGCTGAAGCCCTGATTCCTCTCATTGTTTGCTTGATCGTAGCTTTTCTCAGATTAGGCATTCCTGTGGCTAGAGTTGGTATTTTGTTGTTGGGTGACTCAGACGAGATGTGAGGGAAGTGAAAGCTGCTGCAGAACAGACCCGTAGATTAGGAGAGGTTAGTGCTCCCCTCGTTTTGATATCAAGAATCCCCAACCTCTTGAATGATACAAGAAACCAAACTAAAACTACAACATGCTAGATCATATAACTGAAGCATGCAGTCATATACGAAACCAGGAGTGTCACTAATAATTGCTTCTTATTTCAAATAACAAAGACAAAACAAATGTCTTTTTGTCCATTCTTGCTCTCTATGTGCTTGTGTATCATGTCACGAGTGAACCTTTGATAAAAGTGTGTCAGCAAGCAAAAGCAGGTTTTTTTTTTCACTTTACTGCACAGTGCAGATACTGTACACAACAAGTTATTGGTGTAATAGGATAAAACTGTTACCAATCTTTTAATGCACTGGTCTTTACTGAAAGACTGAAAGGTACAGTACAGGCCATAGTAATAACATAATGTCTGTGTGTGTGTGTGTGTGTGTGTGTGTGCTCCCCAGGTGTGGATCTCACAGCAGACAGTCTGATAGAGGAGTTGGATAACGGTGTTCTTCTCTGCCAGCTGGCACAGCTGCTCCAGGACAAGATGATTCAAGCCAGCAATGGCAAGGTGCTACCGCAGCAAATACACACACACATACACACACACACACACACAGCCTCACACACACAGTCTCACACACGCATGCAAGGAAAGGAGGCAGCATTCATGCAAACACAAACATAAATACTTACACAGTGAAAGTATTTGTCTTACAACAGCAAAACAGAAACAGCAAACCAATAAAAGAAAATACATGTTACTAAAATGTGGAACTGAACTTTAAATGTTCATTTTTACCCTGTGACTGTCCCATCCCTATATGAGTAATAAAGCTGATCAGTGATGATGAGTCACACACAGGAGGTGTCAGCTGTGCCTCAGTCAGCTCACTGACTCTTAAGACCTGGAACAAAATAAACAAGAGAAGAGCACTGCTCTTGCTTTTAAATTTATAAAATGTTGAAACTGGCAGTGATCTGAAGGCCCTTTGGACAAACCCACTCAGCATTTAATATTCTATGTTTTTTTTTATATTGTATGATTATATGTTAGCTCAGTGCCTGTAAAACTGAGACAAGAGATCAATTTCAAATACATCAAAAAGGTTAAGATGAAGAGACAATACCAACTTTATAAACTTGAACTTAAATGTGAAACACTACACCAAGACCCAAAAGCAGAAAATGTGTCCTGAGTTTTCACTGATAGTGACAGACATTTCTAACTAATAAAATCAGCAGATTATAGTCACTTAAATAATCCTGAGATCTTGTGCATTTCTTACTTCAAGGTCATTTAGTTTGTGGTAAAATTGCTGTTTTTGATCATTTGATGTCACTTGTGTCACAGCCATTATGCATCAACAGTATCTCTTTAAAAACCATCTGCAAATCTACGTCCTCAGCCAAATCTGTTATAATACAGATTAATTTCAATCTAAAATTCTGAGCTGAATTCCAGCATTTAAAACTGGGCCCAGAGGCAGCGAACCACATGAGAGAAATGGCTCCTGTGTAGAAGACACGGATAATCTTTTATCTGCACCATCAGATGTCAGCGCCATCAGGTTTCCTGTCATGTTTCATCAGCACATGTACTTAAATATCACGCTCTCACCATTACATCTCACATTGTTTTATTATGATGAGACTGGATGCATGCCTGTAACCATTAAAACATACAGGCAAACCAACTTTAATCTGAACATTTGTGCAATTATGCGGTAGAAAGGAGGATACTTAGGCCCTGAATCTGTGTTGGAAAAGAGATCAAAATAACAATAACATGGTTTTTACTGTGTCTGATGGTGCTGACACACATCAAGTGACGACACTACTGATAAAAAATACTTACAAAATACTTAAAATTTGAGCATATGTTTGCCCATGTTTTTATTTATGTGTGTGTGTGTGTGTGTGTGTGTGTGTGTGTGTGTATGTGTGTGTGTGTGTGTGTGTGTGTGTATGTTGAATGAGCAGCCCTTCATACGCAGGGTGATCCACTGGCGAGCTGATGCCACCTCGGGATCGTTTTTTGCCAGAGACAACACCGCTAACTTCCTCTACTGGTGTCGTAAGATTGGGGTCGATGAGACGTACCTCTTTGAGTCGGAGGGTTTGGGTGAGTTCAAGCTTCACACACTACCCCGAGAGTGTGTTGTGTTTTTCACCTGCTCTCAAGCTGCTGCGGATCTCAGACAGTCTGTTAACAATAACGACCTTGTTTACATCATGACATGCAGTCCATGCAGGTTGATGTTGATAAAATAATATCGCATAACAGGTAGACACAGTTTTCATCTTGTTTCAACAAATATCTGAACCTTTTTTTCCCTCAACACAGCTTCTCTATCTCTCTCTTAACTTCTTTTTGACCAGTACCGAGAAACAGACAGCAGTTCATATACATTTCATATACATTTATCTTAAGTCAGACTGGTGTCTACTCGTTACTTATCTATAATGGCATAATGTCCATTATATTTTACCTAAAGCTTTTTGTTTGCTGTTTATATCTTGTTTCTTCCTCCCACTGACTCTCTGGCTGTCATGGTTTAATAGATGTGCCAAAACCAAACTACCGTGGTAGCTCATCCAGCAGCTCATCACTCAAAAGCTTAGTGTATTACTCATCACTTTTTACTCATTATAATGTAATAGACGAGTAATTTGCTTCAAATATAGGCTGCTGCTCATAACATGACTTTTCTAGTTGCACCACTAAAATTGGTGATTTCTCCCTCTCTTCTCAAAGTTCTTAAAAGTACTGTGAAAAGTTTAATGTCAGAAGAAAACAAATAACTCTTTTTTTTGAAAACTAATGAATTTGGGAACTAGCGTGCCCTAGAATTCTCAGATGATAACTTCAATCTGATTTTTATATGCAAATGATTTGGGCAAACTACTTTTCCTGACTTACCCAGATGGAGACAAGATGTTCGATACCATTTTCTCCTCTGTCCAGTGGTTTGGTTCCTTTTTCATTTTGTGTTAGCTTAGCATAAGAACTTGGTCTATGGGATCCATTTGCATAGCTCCATCAAAGGGAAAAAAATACCTTACAGCAGCTCTGAAGCTGACTTATTTACTTTTAATTTTTTTTTAAAAAAGAGAGAGTTGTTTTAAGAGAAGTTAGATGGTGAAACTGTTATGTAACCGCTGAACACATGAATCCTTCCACCTATCTCAGTGATCTGCGCACCACTGAAGATTATAAGTAGACCCAGCACAAATTAGCTTCTAAAACAACTATCCCTCTTTAAAAAAAAAAAAAAAAAAAATTCCAAGCCGTGAATCTCAAATACACGATACACTGTGTAAACATGACAACTTCAGAGTTGCGGTAAGGTTTATTTTTTCACTTTGATGGAGCTAAGCTAATGACTTCGAGTCTTTATGCTAAGCTAACACAAAATGCTACCCACAGAAGAAATTAAATGAAGATGGTATCGAACATCTTGTCTCAGTCTGGGTAAGTCAGGAAAGGGGTGATGTGCCCAAAACATGGGAGTATTCCTTAAAAGTGCTGGTAATAACCACCAGAGTAACCACTTTTTTGTAATAGTAATATTTTTACTGATATGCAAACAGTAATTTGTTGCTCTTGCTGTTCTGGGAAAACGTCATCGGGCAGCATTCGGTGGTGACTTGTTACCATCCACTGCTCGCTCGCTCATGGCAACAAAATACTTTGACCTAAAAATACTTATTGAAAAATGAAGATGTTGAGATGAGAGAGAGAGAGCACACAGAGCCGGTCAGAGCTGATTAAATGTGATATCCATGCCACTTTCAGAGTCCTTGTATCATTTTTCACTTGCACCCATGTATCATACTGACCTAGTTTTGCCTTTTTAAAAGTTCTCTTTTCTGTGCACTTCTTAACCCGGACATGTCTAAGCATGGCGGCGGATGCGTGAGAATGATAATGTGTAGGCTAATCTCCATCAACAATGGGTTTTCCCTCGAGGCAGACTACCCTACCTCACCTGACTAACTGAGTGACAGGAGGATTAAACCTACTGTACTTTGACATGCTTCACTTTTACCGCCACAGCCACATGTGGGCATAAATGACTGTTCTTCTTCCTCTCTCCCATCCTCTTTTCCTTGCCGCAGCTGAAATGTAATGGGTGGATGTCAAAATCAGGTGAATGAAAATAAATTACTCCCTGTAGTTGTGACATTCTCTTCTGTTCCTTACATTTCTTTCATCAGGTTTTCTCCTGCTACCTCATATTTTCTCTGCTGTGGTGCAACAGCCAACGTAATACATTCCCACTAATGTAATAAACCATTAGTGCAATAACAATTTGCACTGTGTAACACAGTAATACAGTTAACTTAATAAATGTGGTGTAAACATAATAAAAGGTACTTACCACTAATGTAATACTTTTTTTCCTGTTGGAGTTACATAGGAGTTACACTGTTGCATACACATCTATGAATGGATGAAAGTTATCTATTGCATTTTGACTGGTAATTAGTTATCAGTTTACATTTTCGAGAACTGGAAATTTCAGCCTTTGTGCTCATGTAATTCATCCCAGTAATCTTCTAAGTATGTGATAAGAAATCTGTAAACAAAACAGAAAAAATACTTCAAATGAACATGACAGTGCTCAAAAGAAAAAAAGTACAGTCATAATTATATGTTCAATGATCATTAACACCATCCAGATATTACAGACTTTAATTATATTTTCTTAGTGACCATTCTTATGATACGGCTGAAAGACCAAATGTATTTGATCATAATAAAGAAATGTTTGCTGTTCATAACTGAGTATAATTGAGTATAAGGCTTAAGCACTCTGAGTCACAAATGAAACCCTTTTCAGTGATCACCAAACACCTCTGTCATGCAAATCTGAGATTGTGTGACAGTCGAGTATTGAATTTTGATTGTTATTACATGATCAATTCAGTTATTACATTTTTGAACACTGAAATGTTTAGGCTTCCTGTTAATGCAATAACTCCCATTAAATGTAAAAATTATTACGTTAACAGGAAAATATTTTTTTACATTAATGGTAGGTACCTTTTATTACGTTTGTAGGTTATTACGTTATACAGCGCAAATTGTTATTACATGAAAGGTTTATAACGTTGGTGGGAGATTTTTACATTGACAGTTGCGATATGCAGTCTTGTTGTGTTTGCTGACTCTTGTTGTTTCTGTATCCCATTTGCCATTTTCACACATTAACTAAGTAGGACCAGGACTAACTCTACATTGCTCATACACACATTTTTTTTTTTTTTTCTAAAATATAGTTGAGTGGAGGCAGGAGAGGCTGTTTTGGTGCTGATGAGGCTTGCATGCCCACATGCCCTCAGCCACATGTCTGGAGCCCACAGGGAATTCCAGCTCAGCTTCAAAGATAGGGAGGCACAAAAGAGGCAGAGAATACCTCCTGACATGCCCCCTCTCACAATGCAGCTCTTGTTTTCTTTTCCTGCAGACAGAGGCCTGTTTATCTCCGGAAACAGCCACTCTTTCAGATGACTGATTTTTTATCCCCTCCATACCCCCCACCCCTATACACTTTTTTTGTTTGTTTTGTACTGTATGTATGTACTGTGTGCAGTCCTCCACAAGCAACCCCGGGAGGTGTGTCTCTGCCTGATGGAGCTTGGAAGGATTGCAGCCAGGTAACAAAACTGCAACTGCAAAACTGCACCATGAAGTTGCATTTCCTCATTTGATATTTTGGCTAATATGGCTACCTGTGGCTTTTTCTGAAACCTCGCCTCTCTCAGGTATGGCATAGAGCCTCCAGGTCTGGTGAAGCTGGAGAGAGAGATTGAGAGGGAGGAGGCAGGATCCCTTTCTCCATCGTCCCCTCTGCCCTTCTCCTTCTTTCCTCCTGCATCGCTTTGTTCACCCTTGCAATCACCTCTGTCCCCAGCCCCTTCCTCTCCTGCAACAATCCCCCTGACTCCCTCTACACCCTGCCTCTCTGAGTCCCTTGTTTCAGGCCCAGCCTCTGATCCTCCCTTGACCACAACCACGTGCTTGTCCCCTACTCAGTCCTCCCTCACAGCCTCCAGCCCCAGTACAGCCACAGCCTCAACCCAGACACCTTTGTTTTCCTCACCCACCTCCATCTCTAACACATCCACCTTACCAACACCTCAGGCAACGCCCTCGCCGATCCAAACCCCGGCATCTACTGGCAATGCCCCCTCTATCGCATTACCCACCCCAAGTCCCACAGCTCCATGTCCTGCTCCATCCCCAGCTGCGCCCTCACCTACAGCCCAGACTCGTCACAGCTGCAGATCTACAGGCCGGAAGAGCATAGGCGCCAACAACCTCTTGGACGATATTGTATGTACATTTTCCCTGCAAAAATTAATCCTACATTTGTTTTCAGGGGTTGTAAGGTTTTAGTGTATGGATTCCATCTGCCCTCATGAGGTTTCTGCCTCTCTCTTTTTAACCCGTTCCAGGTGAGAAACATTATCGAGAATCCCCCCTGCAGCTGCCCCACCAGGTTCCTGGTTGAGAAGCAACCTAAAGGCTGCTACCGCCTGGGGGAGAAGGTGCTATATGTGCGGGTATGTATGTTCACCCCCCCCTCCTATGCCTCAACGTCAAGTTTATTTAAAGCCCAATATCACTGTTTACAGTCTCAATGGGCTCTACGTGCCCACAAGTTTACAACAAACAAAACAGGACGACACCCCTGGACTTAATCATCATAGCAGGGAAGAAAAACTGATGAAAAACTGATGGTGCTGACAAAATGAGATATTGAGAAGGGCTAGAGAGAGAGTAGGCCCCTTCCTGTTTTATAAAGCCATAATAAGTAAATAATAACAATGAGTAAGTAAGTAAGTGAGTAGGTAGGTAGGTAAGAAAATAATAACTTCATAAATTCATCAGGTTTAAAAAAGCAGGAGTTTGTTTGTTTGTTTATTACGATCCCCATTAGCTGCTGAAAAGATCAGCAGCTACTCTTCCTGGGGTCCCCAACATCATCAAAATTATAACACATACATACATTGTAGACATAATACAAAACATCTTCCTCTCAAAACAAACAACATCGACATCTGCTCTGTTCTAATACAAAAAACGTGCCTATTCTTGCTCTATATATGACAAATCTTGTCTGAAATGAATTATTTAAACATAACATTCATCATCCCCACCAAGATAAAGGACAAAAACAACTTCATTTCATTGTTCCTTGGTGAACAGAAATAGCTTAAGCTTTTTCTTAAAGCATATCATATTATTTTCTGATACAAGAAAAGATGGTAACCCATTCCATGCCACCATTGCTCTGTAATGCGTAGTCTTCTGTCTAATATTTGTCCTACATGAAGGCAACAAAAAGCGCTCCTCTGACACCTGCCGAGTAAAGTGACTATGTGTACCTGAAAAAAATGATAAACCTCTATACAATATTTCTGGCATTTTTGTCATGGTAATATTTTTGATAAAGCAACTTATAGAATACTGCACCCTGCCTTTGACACTTAGCCAGGCTAAATGAGTATTCATTATATGAACACTTGCTCGGTATGGGCACTGAAGGACCAGACGAGCTGCTTTGTTCTGGGCGATCTGTAGCCTGGACAGATTGCTTTCTGAGGTACTGGACCAAATCACTGTACAATAGTGTAGATGTGACAACACAATTGCCTGTACAACCTGTTTAATCAAATGCTTTGGCAGAAATGCTCTGCAGTGCTTGATTACTGCCATACCTCTACCCATTTTTTGGACCACATGGTCAACTTGTCTGTTCCAGGACATACAACTGTCAACTGTTATTCCCAGAAGCGTTACTTCTGATAGCTGCTCTATCTCTGTGTCACCCATAATTAAGTGAAGCATGGGTGCTTCTCTTAATGAGTGTTTTGTACCTACTACTATGCTTTTTGTTTTTCCTTTATTTAGAACCAATTTATTTATCCTCATCCATCTTTCTGTTAACTCTAATTCCTTATTCAATATGTCAGTCAATACATCAGGTGTACGATGTACGAGTTTAAAAAAAAAAACAATTAAATACAACAAAAGACAGTTCAAAGAATTAAAACTCAAGTAAAATCAGGAAAGGCTCTCTGATAAAAGTATGTTTTAAGAAGGAACTTTAAAGATATCACTGACTCAGCCTAATTTCCCCGGGCAGATCATGACTGAGCCCCAGGGCCCAAACTGTAAACACTCTGTCCCCTTCAGTTTTCAGCCAGGCCGCTGGAACAGACAAAAAACCTCATGGTGCGTACTGATCTGTACGGGACTAAGAGGTTAGAGATAGAGCAGGGAGGGAGGCCATGAAGAGCCTTAACTGTAATCAGTAAAATCTGTTCTAAAACATACTGGGAGCCAGTGCAAAGAGGCTGAAACGGGAGTGATGTGGTCATGTCTATTGTTTGCTGGTTATTGGTTAAAGGCTGGAAAAAGGAAAAAAAGAAAAAAGAAAAAAGAAAAAAGATGAAAAAACAAACAAAAAAAAAAATCTCATGCAAAAGTGCACAACTTGATGTAGAATCTGATGTACTGAATGAATTAATGTTTATTCAGTAGTATATTAATTTAAAAGCAAATCTTTTGATTAATGGAATTAATTTGTTTTTAATCCCACAGTACATATTATTCGCTATGACGTGTGAAAGCCCTCAGCTTATTAACCAACAACTGAGTTAGCAGCGAGTGTGTCACCAAAGTGACGATGATCGCAATGATCGGGGATTGAGAAGGCAGTGTTTTTGTCAGCCTCCATCCAAGAGTCGTGCACCACGAGTCCTGCTCTGTACAAAGACTTGCTCTAGGAAGGGCCTTCAGGGAGGCAAGGTTGCTTGGCAACCAGTGGTCAGAGTAAGACTAGGCTGACGACCGGCTTTTTCAATGCACAGACCTTCAGCAAAGAGTTCAAACCTTCAAAGGAGAAGAAAAATGTCCCTTTAAGAATGGTTTGGCCAAGACAAGACTGTGTGGTACAGATCAAATGGCAGCCCACTTGGGAGGCCGTGTATGAGTACATCCATGCGGGGGGGTTTGGATGGTAGGCTCAGGCACTTTTTCTATTGTGATCTCTGTGTCTGCAGTCCTCTTTGCTTGCCCTCCATCTCAACAAAGACAAAATACAATAGGAAGACAGACTCATGTAAGGTTTCACTCGGGCTACAGTTTATCTTTAGTGCACATATAACAAGAAAAATTGTGCTGTGATCAGATGATATACACTGCCTGATACATTTATATATTTCTATTTATATATTTTCTTAGTCACAGCATGCACTTCAGCCTACTGCACATTTATACTAATGTACTTACCCACACCAAACCATGGAGAAAATTATTGTGATCTGAGCTAAAACCACAATGTCATACTGGGATTGGACAATACACTTCCTCTACACTTGGCGTCGCACAGAGGTGTATCACCTCTGTGTGACTAGGTGGCTAATTGGTCACAAGCTGAAACCCATTTAACGCTTTGTTAATCTTACTGAAAGCCCCATTGACTTGTCACCCTCCACACTGGTGATCAATGCTGTGTACATTGTCAGTGTCAATTTGCTCAGAAGCTGAATTACAGCTAAATTTCTGTTTTGTCCCATTTGGCTGACAGACAACATATGTTTACCGCCTATTTAGATATAATGTCTGCCTCCAAGTCACAGAACACCTGTTTCCTTGTAACTGCTTAGTCAGCAACATGGGGGGACATGTCCGGACACCACATCAAAGAAAACAGGGCCAATAAAGATGCAATAGCCAAAGGATGTTGCTAGTTTATGGCCAAGTGCGGCAGGATGAGTGTGTCTCAGCCTCAAGAGATTTACATGTACAGAATGGAGTAAAAATGTCTCCGCTTGGGAATCCAGAAACTGTTTTCTTTTATTTTATAGACCACAGGACGTTATGGCGAGGATTTGATGTACAATATGTCTTCAGCTTGTCTCTTTAAGTCTTTCCTAATCTTCCCCATGTTTCAAGTCAGCCTTTTATAGATTTGTTTGTTATCCTGTCTGTTTTTTTTTAAAGCAATAATTACTGTTTGCCAGCCCTTACTTTCAGTATTCACATCTCCTTTCTCCCAACCAAGGCCACACTTTAGCTATGTGAATAGAGCTGTACAACTCACTGGCCCTGGCTAAATCCATTACCTCAGCCTTCACAGATGTGCGACTGCCTGTATGTGTGGAGCGAAACACGCCATAAACCTCTCATTACCATACCTTGATAACCCCCGTGTTGCTCCTTGGAGGGGCCATTGCCATTGAATGTGTACAGACCTTTTTAAAGAGCAGAGTCTATTGATTACAGAGACAAAGTCATTAGTGGAGGGATTTAATCAGACAGCTTGATAATGAGTGGCTGAGTATGACAGCCCCTCCTTACACGTACACTTTCCACCCCACAGCCCCCCTCCCCCTATTCCCATTGGAGATTTTTCAATCATGCTAGCCCTGAAGGGCTCTGCTATTCTTTGGTGTTAAAAGAGAGGAAGGCTTTTCTTTCTTCTGTGTCTAATTAGGCTATCCTTCAGTTTTGTAGTAGGGATATTGTCTGACTGTCTCAATGGGAGGGAAAACATTCAAGCAACTCACAACATCATCCCACTATCTACTATCTTGCTATTTACATAAAGGGAAAAATGAACCGAGGAAATAGAAGGACAGCACCATGCTTTGAGCACTAGGTGCAGCTGAGCAGGATCACTAAAATATAGATGATGATTTTGCACCTGGAGGCAATAATTTTGTCAGAAGAATGTCTGTGGAATTGTGTAAAATAAAGCATCTAACCATCAGAGGTGTCCTTGAGCGACTCGCTGCCAATCCCAGGGTCACAGAGGAGGGAGAAATGCAGTATAGTAATGCTAAATTGACTCTGCATAAATATCAGTGATTTATGAATTTTAATCATTGAGGATGGCCCATGTGATGACAAATACCTGGAGAATATCTCATGACTGAAAATGACTGAAAAATCCTTGTTGTCACTTTTTAAAATACAAAAATTGACATTATATTATATGACATTATATGGCTGCACTGGCTTGTCCAGAGTGTAATTATTACAGAGTTACATTATTATTACAGGTCATGTGCTTGATGTTTACATGTGCCTCTGTCAGCTCATGCTGTGACATCTCTCTGCACTCACTTTTTTTTTTTTTTTAAATCTCTCTTTAGTGTATATTTTAGGAAGGGTTGACTGTACAGTACAAAATAATTAAAAGCAGTTGAAATGGCTAAAGCCTGTCTCCTACTGGTGGGCGTATGAATGACACTTCCTCCCTGAGAATCCTCATGAATCTTTCAGCAGGACAGAGAGAGAATCAATGGAACTGCCAGCGAGGACGCTGGATGGCACACTTGTGCACAAACCTGTGGGGGGTGGTGTGTGTGTGTGTGTGTGTGTGTGTGTGTGTGTGTGTGTGCATGAGTGTGTGCATGAGTGTGTGCATGAGTGTGTGTGTGTGTGAAATCTGATTGTGCACAAATGGTGTTCGTCTGACAAAGAGGCTTGGTGTGGAATATTACAGTCCAGAGCAAATTATAGAGTAAATAGCCGTAAACAGCAGAACATTTTAAAGGTGGGTCATCTGTTCCCAAGTCAGAAAAGCAAAGTGAACGTGGGGCATTCAAGGAAGAAAAAAGAGGTACAGACATACATTTGAAGAAGATTTTTAATAGAAATAAAGCACCTCTTGTCTAAGCAATATGATGTAAACATTACATGACTAGAGATGAGCAAAGCAAACTTTAAGCAAAAAAATAAATAAATAAAAATAAAAAATGAGTATATAAACATATGCAAATAATTTAAAAAATTATGTTCTTTGGATGCATAACTTTGGACAGTGAATGAATTTTTAAGGAAATTATATTGACCCCAGGTCTGAGAGGAGAACAATTTATTTAGGATGTCAGAAGTGGCTCCTGTCAGTGTTAACATTTTAATCTGCAGGCTGACAGCTGAGACGTGTCTGAGGGGTTCCGCTGCATATTACCATGCATGTCTGCGTTGTCTGTGCATGCACGTGCACATGTGCCATTGATTTTTGATCTCACGCGTGTGTGTGTCCTGATAGAGGAGGGGTCAGTCTACTTGTATTATCGGGCTCTTAATGTCTCCATAATGAAGGGTTTATGGGCGATAAGGCAGGAGGGGGCGTGCCGCTGCTGACAGGACAATGGATGGCTGTGCAAGGCCTCCTGGGAATCTTAATGTCTGCTGGGAGTTGCAGGTCTGCACAGAACTCATCTCATTTTCCCTCCTTTCATTTTTTTTTCTTGCTTTATATTGTGGCAGTGGTTGCCATGGTAGCAGCTGGTTTTCAGCAGCAGAATGATGGCTGTAGGAGAGGGTGTCTATGCAGGATGTGTCAGAGGACTTGATTCAGATCCAGCTGACCTCACTGGAACTACTGTGGAGCAGCAACAGCCCGGGCATAGACATTTTATTCAGAATAACAGCTACTGGATTGTTTGTGCATGTGAGCTTGTGTGTGTGTGTGTGTGTGAGAGAGTGAGTGTGTGTGCACATATGTGGATTAGTCCTCCATGTGTGCTCAGCTGGTGCCATGAGCCGTTGTTTCTTTTGGTTTAATGAGATTTTGACAAAGCCGTCCTAGAGATCATTTGCCTTTCATGACCACTGCTACACAGGCAGGAGGAGCTTGTAAATATTTGATCAGAGGGGGGTACCTCTCCTCAATGTGTGTGTGTGTGTGTGTGTGTGTGGTTATGTGTTTGGGTGGAGTTCATACACAGGGTAAATTGAGAGGGGGTCCTAATGACTCAATAACAATGCCACCTCATTGGTTTTAAGCATTATCTGTAATTCATAAACATCCACGTCATGATATGACACATCAACCTCCAAGTACGTGTGTTTACTCTGGCACCAGCTGACTGTCCTGTCTCGTCTTATCTTCACAGATGCTGAACGAGCGTCATGTGATGGTACGAATCGGGGGTGGCTGGGAGACCTTTATAAGTTACCTGCAGAAACATGACCCCTGCAGAGGAGGACCAGCTGGCAGATCTGAAGTCAGGGTTTGTCGAGCCAAGGCCAAGGCACCCAATTTAAACATCTCACCTGACAGCTACATGGTGGTTGGTGCCCATTACCGTGGCAAGAAGTAGTAGACTCTTTTACTCCCCTCTTTTGCTTCTTGCAGTGGGAGACAGCAGTGAACATTCACATAATCAGACCCGCATGTACATGGGCAATGAGATAACACTGATCACATCTTTTATTCAGTGTTGTTTCACTTTTAGCGTACATTGAAGAGGAAATGCACTCTTTTTTTAATCAGAAAAGTTCCCAAGTTTAAGGAAAAAAGTTATAGATGAGACAAAGGTTTACCTACTATCACCTACTATTTGAGTGAATAATATGAGGTTATCATGTGTATGTCTTCAGGTGTATCTTGAGATTTGTATTCATGCCATTATCAAAAATTGTTTGAAGGAAAATTTTTCAGTAGTAGGCACTAATCTCTATGGGGTTCAATTGTACTGTATGCTGTAGAGTAGTTGTACTTTCTGAAATTGTTCCGTTATATCTGAAAATTTCATATATATATATGTATATATATATATATATGTATATATATATATATATATATATATATATATATATATATATATATATATATATATATATATATATATATATATATATATATATATACAAGAAATTGTTGAAAAAGTTGAATTGTGCTTGAGCTTTTATATTTTGGATGCCAAAGATTCATAGCGGTATAGTGAGTATTATTGTAGCTTTTATAAATCTATGTATACAGTGACTTTAATACAATGATGCTTGTGTTTTTTATTGGACAAAGCCTGATTTGATTTCTTGCTGACTAATTGTTATTTCATGCTCCTCATTCACATGTACATGTGTGAGCACCAGTGAGTTGAATGACTCAGCTGCAGCCTCCTTGATCTGTGACAACAAAGCCACGAGACATCAGGTCCTCCCTCTAGATGGCACCATGTCCTAAGTGACAAAAGGCCGTGCCTCTTTTCAGTGGCGCTCCTCTCGGTGATGTCCTGATTGCCTCTCAGGCGTCCCTCTTATGAGCTGGATTTGAAATATTTTAGAGATACTGTTTTTGACACACTCCTACCTCACAACCCATAGATGTCATGTTACTTGAACCAGAGTCTGTTCAATTCAATAAACTGTTTCTTCACTATATACTGATGCTTGCTCTAATCCAAACTCCATCATTATTTAAAATTACTAAGACTGTTTCTTTTCAGTGCAATAAGCAATTTGCTGCCAAATACTGTGGAGTGTCACATATGGGCCTCATTCTGTGTTTCATGTTTTGTTTTCCTATGCTACTGTTACCTCAAAAGTTGATGCTGAAATAGAAGAACCATGTCATGTCAAGTAACATAATCAGCAAATGAATGAATATACATCTCTGGAGACAAAAAAAAAAAAAAAAAAAAAAACTAGGGAAACTTCTGGAAAACACAGACATTGGAAATCCCAGTACAATAGTAATTACATGTTTTATTTCAGTAAAATAAATAAATTAAAAATGGACACAAGTTTTAATATATTGAAAGAAACTAACTGTAATGATATCATGCAAGACTATAATGTCTTTTTTTTATTATTTGTTTTTTCTTTTAGCCCCCGTATAGCATCCGCAGTGGATTGAGCCAGTATAAATGACTTGTAGAAAATAATAGCTGTGCTACTTAAAGAAGTGCCACTTTAAATGGTGGCATCTCAGAGGGCGTCTGTCACTGCACGCTGAGTGCATTTCTAAGTTCCTCATGAAACAGTGGAAGTTGCCATTTGAGAGGGAGCTCACTACACATTTGCATACATGGTTACATTGTGCTGACTTCATTCCTTCTCTCTGCCACTGTGTTTTTTTTTTTTTTTTCTGTAACCTTGCTACAGTGTGCTACTGTACCAAGGTATTGTACCCCCTTTTAATCAATCAGGAAATGCTTGTTTTAACATCCAAGCTTGGTCATATTTAGGTGCAATCTCCCATGCATCTGATGAAATTGACGATTTCAGATATGGGGGTACAAATATGTGCTTTGTAATTGTCTTTATTTCTATAAATAACCTTTGATAAAGTTCTGCACATATGCAGTGGTGGCACATTGTTAGTTTGGTACTCGTGAAGAAGACTGTTGGATCGTATCGCCAGTACAGAAAGAAAAAACTTCGGTGTGTGCAATTGTGCTTTAGTCCTAATAATAGATGTTTGTTAGGTGCACCCAGTACATATAAATGACTGTTTGCAGCTTACAGTAATACTCCTGTTACTGCATGTCACTTTGGGTGTTAGAATGCTCTAACTTAACCGTTGTATAAAACCAAAACACCAAATAGCATTGCATGTTGTGGATTGTAGGATGTAAGAAAATACACTGACTCAGGAGTCAATGTAACTACATATTCATTCATGACCTAGTTGCTGGCACAAATATTTTCACTTTGTGAGCCCGGACAGACAAACCCCAAATGTACAAAATGGTCAGACCCCACAGAAGTTTCTCTCTTCATGAAAGACACAACCAGGTGCTTATTACACACTCTTCTCACCATTTTTGCTCCCATACGTGGCCTTTACAATCATGTATAACAACACAAATGCTGCTCAAACCACCGTTCAAGAGCAGTGCAAAGGCTGGACAAGACATTGGAGATACAGACTGCAACCATGTCTTAGATAATTCATCCCCTTTACTGGAACTGGGAGCCTTGGAGGAGCTCGTGCTGACGGTGAAGGGACAGAATATCACACACACACACACACACACACAGTGTTGTTAACACAAATGGTAACACCTTTTTTTTCCAAGTAAGTTTGTTCACACAGCCGATGACATCTTTCATGACTCATTCCTAAATGAACAATCAACATTATAGCGTTATTATGCATGTATGTACTGTAAAAGAATTATGTAATATGATTATGTAGTGGATTTCCAAATAAAAGTCACCCCTACTGGGAAAAAAAATCCAATTTGCCTAACAGAAAAATGGCTGGTATGAGTCATCATCATCCAAGTGTGTCGCAAGCAAATTGCCTCCCCTATTCCTTTCTGCGAACATAGATCCTCTCTGCTTCGCTCAGTTTTCAAAAATCTTTCAGTTTAATGGAATATAGAGAGGGTCATACTGGAAAAAGCAACTGCAGTGAATAGCAGGGCTTAAGTATTATTTTCTATGGAGGATTTGAGAACATAAACCCCTTAGTTTGAATGGCACGAGTGCAGAAGAATGGAATAGCTTGCAACCGGTAGCATCTATTGAGTGAGTCTCCAAAGACTTGAAATCTGATATGTAGTCAGTCTGTTACACATGTTGATTGCTCATACATGTGTCAAGAAATGCGTCATGAGCCTTTTACCGAATGTGCTATGTAAACCTCTCACATTAAAAAAAAAAAAAAAAAAAAAAAAAAAAGTTATTATGTTTCCCATATGGCGTTTGTTTTCCACAGACCTGTGCTGATTGTTTCCATATTAGTTGTTACTGAGCTAGTCGAGACAGGATGGCACTTTGGCCGTCTACCAGAGTGTGATGTAACTCTGTGTTACCTATACATGAGGATCCTGAATGCAACTTGTGCTTTTGTTTTAGCGGGATCACAGAATTTAGAAAAACTGAATTTTTCCACAGTTACTTGTTTTGTGAACATCACAAAAAAAACGCTGACCGACATCAAGGGTCAACAACAAATCAAACACTTCCCTCACAGTTTGATTTCCTGTGTTGTTCATACCAGATTAGGGAATACTTGTCAGCAAACAACTCTAGGTCTTTCATAGCAGTAACAGCACATAAAGTACCACATTGCCACAGTCAGCAGTTAGCATTTCGGTGCTTTCTTTCACTCATCAGTTCTTTTCACTTTGCACTATGTGCCCACCGGCAGCACTATCCTGTTGCTCTTTTTTTTCCTCAATGCACAAAGCAGTGAAGACAAACTCTGCACACAACTACATATTCCCATACTGCAAGCTGTTGTTACCCTAAACAAAACAAAACAAACAAAAAATATTCTTATTCAAGATCTACTTCACACAAATAATGACCTGAATCTACGTAGAGATGCATTTGTACATAGAGACTCTTTAAAGAAGCATCAAAAGATTTGCTTTTCAATGCAAATTTAGTTCTGTTTATTTTATCTTACTGTCCACCCGTGCTAGTGCCATTTTTTGTGCTCTGCAGAGGTTGCAGAAGTCTTTCCAGGGGCTAATGCTTGATATCAGTAAGTGTGCTATTCTAAAGATAAACAATGGGCAGTTAATGCCAGAGTTTTTTTTTTTTTTTTTCATTATTACGAACAATAACACAGCACACACCACTCGACTGAAAGAGGAATGCTGACAGGATGCTCTGGCCTGATGTCTCGTGTGTGGACTAGTTCCTTTTGGAGGATTTTTTTTTCAACAGTTACTGGGTGTGTGGAAGTGCATGTAGTAGTAGTGCGTGTGTGTGTATGTGTGTGTGTGTGTGTGTGTGTGTGTGTGTATGTGTGCATGAGAGAGTATGTGCACGTGGTGTATGCAGTAAAGAGAGCACCATTTTAAGACAAATTCTCTTCAGAGAAAACAGTCGTTTTTAGGCCATAAAGTTACCACATAAGTCAAAAGTTTGAACAAAAGAAAAGTTTTGTTTGTGCTATGAGACCCATGCCCCACACTGTAGGTGTTACTCTGTGTGTTCCTGGAGGTCCCTCATGGACTTCAGGAATAGGTTTGTGAAGTCTGTCAATACTCACTCCTTCTGTCACAACTCAGGCACACCAAACACTGACAGGGATGGCGATGTTGAGGGCGGCGTGAGATGGTGATTAGACAAAGATTGTTTTCCGAGTTAAACATCAAGGTTGGAGGGGTGTGCTTTGTGCGTTCGGTGGGTCAGTCTCTCGATGATGCCTCGGTCCAATCACACGGTTCCATTCTCTTGCCTTGGTTTGTGGGTTGCTGTGCGAGTGGGCGTGCTCAGGGAGGGGGCCAAGGTGCAGAGGAACCCAGCCAGCAAGGTGAGGCCGAGGCCCCCCCAGGCACAAAACATAGACCAGCCATAGCCATGGCTAATGTCCTCGGGAAGACCATACATGTAGCGGGGGTAGCGGGACAGCTCAAAGTTGATTCCTGCCACACACGTGCACAGCGAGATGATGCAGCATGTTCCTGTGTCGGCAGAAAAGAAAACCAGTGGCTCAGGATGCTGATTCAGACCCAGGACCCATGCACTGTACATTTTATGAAATTCACCTGCAAGACATTCATCCATTCCCTGATGCTGGGAACGGAGCTAACCCAAAAATATCCTCAGCTATGACCATGGGTGGACTGGCCATCGGCACACCGGGCATTTGCCCGGTGGGCCGATGTGCTACGTGGGCCGACAGTCCCCCGACACTTTTTTTTTTTTAATTATCATTTAAATAGCTGACCTGCCCATACAACCAGTAGATCAGCGGCCCGATTGCCACTGGGCTGGCCCAATCACATTGCTAAACAACCCCTTTTGCGTTGTTTGGTCCCGCCTCCATAATCATTTCGGCAAATAAAGTCATTGCAAGAGTTTGTTTACTCAGCACCGGGCCGGCCCCTGAGACACGCTGCTCTGCGGCCCATTGGTTATTTTTCTTCACTGACACGGGGCTGGCCCAATCATATCACGAGCCTGTGGCTCGGTGCGCCGGTGTGCAGTGCAACGCGAGTCGAACGTTATATAGGATCTACTGAGATGGAGAGGAAACGCAAAGGTGGCGCAGAGAAACTGCGAGAAAAAAAGCGGCTGTCAATTTTCAAACCGATCAGACTTTTTCGCTTTCAGAGTTTTTCGTAATTTATCAGCATGAATAAAGTATGAGCCCAAACTATGTGAAAGAGACATAATCCCGATAGCAGAGCGGGCAGTGTCTCCATCTGCCATGCTGGAGTTCAGGGGTTCAATTCCCCCAGACAAGAGTGCCTTTTACTTCAGTACCTCATTTTGTTGTTAACCATGACAATGAAGTGATTCTTATTATTCTGCCTGTCATTGGCTAGATGGCACACACAGTGGCATTTACGGTTTCTGTAATTTTTCATTTCTGTACTCTTTGTGAATTTGTTTTGTAACCCAGGTGCTAAATTATTATTATCATTATTATTATTGTTATTATTATTTTGCCTTTTTTTTTTTTTGCTTTTTTTAATGCCTTGTTCTAACTTTATGGGGAGATATATATACTTATACTTTGTAATTTGTGGCCTGTTCAGTAGAATAAAAAAGTTCCAATTCATCTATTGTATTTTATTGTTCCACTATAGTACTATAGGCCAGTATGACTGGGGCAGCCAAGTAATTTGACATATTTGAACAATTTTTTAAAAGTAACGTAATAGTTGATTTTCCTGGTAATTAATTACTTTGACAATGATGTTACCTTTTAGTAGAAGTAAGTAGTAATTAATTACTTTTTCAAAGTAACGTGCCCAACACTGCTAATGACAGCTAACTAATTGCATGGCATTATGGCTTTAAAGAGTTGCACAGTTGGTATACACATTTAAGAGAGCAAAAAGACCGGAAAGGTGTGCGTGATCGAATGTGGTGGGCCGGTCTGGTCCAAAATGCCCGGGCCAATTTTTTGTCCCAGTCCGCCCCTGGCTATGACCAACTTTGTGGAGGACTTACAGCACTTAATTTTTATCTAATTTAATCGTTACTGTTTTTAACCCTTTGAAACCCAGGAGCCCAAGAGTAAGCTTTTGAAAGAATGTTCACAATGTTTTATTTCACACTGTTAACAAAATTCATTTTATTTTACATTTTTAAGGAAAGTTTTAGGTGTTTTCCTTTTTCATTATCATTCTTATTCTTATTTTATTTTTATTTTTTTCTATTGTTTTTTTTGGGGGGGGGGGGGTAATTTAGTGGTGCTTTTATTACATTTTTTATTATAATTTTCCTTTAATTTAATTTTACATATGTATAAGAATTTGACGTAGTTTTCTTGTCATTTTTTAAACAATTTTGGTGATTTTCTGTTTATTTTCTTGCAACTTTTTACTGATTTCTTGCTTATATTCGAGTCATTTCATGCTAATTTGCTCGATTTTTTCCCCCATTGTTCTTGAAAGAGTCCCAGTGAGTTTGTGCAGGTTTCAAAGGTTTACTTCATTGCTTATTTGTTCATTCATTAGGCAGTTTGTTCCTACACCTGAGCATGTTCAGTTCCAAGAGTGTCGTTTGTACACTGCACTTTGGGGAAAATCATAGAGAGTCTGTTGTAAATTGTATTATGAGAGAGTTGTAAAGGTATAGAGAGTCGCTCTAAACTACATTACAGTCCTTATAGGCATAGAAGGTCATTCCTGTGCTGAAATACAGACCGTTTTAAAGGTATAGAGGCTGTTATTGTGTTATATTGTCTTTTTCACTCTCTCTTTCTCTCTTTATATTCTGTTTTGTGTAACTGCAAAGCTCACTGCATTGCATTTGACTGCATGAAATATGCTATATACACAGCATTTGTACTTAGCATGTTTGTGTGTGTGTGCGTATGGGACACCCATGCAAAGGAGTCCCACTGCAACCTACCATGAGCTTTACACCCTCACACACATGCCCAAATACACAAACACAAGCACACACATGGCAGACAAAGAGGAAGCGTGCTCTCACAGTACCTCCCATGAGGAAGAGTAGCCCAGCTACATACTGCATGAGGTCATGCTGCTGGCAGCATCCCAGCACTCCAATGATCCAGCCAAAAAGAATGATGGACACAGCCATGCCCACAAAGCCAGCCGTCATTCTTCTTAGATCTGCAAGGGGAGGTGGTAGACACTTTGAAAGGCTAATACAGTGAACAAATGAAGCCAATGAAAAAGTCCCAAAGGCCAGGAATTATTACAACATTTCTGAGTGTGTTTTCTTCTCTCTTGTCAAACAGTATAAGTCATTATCAGGCAGTTAATTCAGAGTTTTGTTCTTATAGTTTGCCTATTCTGTTATGCTATACTGATAGACCGACAGACAGACTTACGGAGTGCATGCCACTCGTCCTGCCGTATGGTTTTTGTCATGTTGATGGGTAAATTCCGTGGGAGGATCGAAGAAGAGTAGTGATACTTGACTGGGGTGCATCGCTGGATTATTCCTACCAAGACAATGGTGGAAAAAAGTACATTTACAACAGGATTATGAATACAAGACAAGTGGAGAGAGCTGTGAGGAAACAATCAGACTCTACAGTATAACCAGTGCTGAGGTGTGATTATGGAAGAATATATACACCTGGCTTATGCTGCTGTGTTTATTTTCCCATCGCCATTTAGTTTCTTTGGTTTGTTGGCCCAAATAAACCCTTTATTCCCCGCCACTCCCACACAGCAACTTCTGAAAATGAATCCATGGTGGTTCTCGTCATTTGTGGGAGAGCACGGTTACATGTTAGAACAATGATAGAAGTCTTTTTTTTTTTTTTTTGTAATGAAACTCTTCTCCTGGATTACACCATGTGATAGCACTGTTCATCTGTTCCAGTGGCCCTTGATGCCACTGGAAAATGTATTCACCAGCGTGATCATTAGTCAGAACATTCCATGTTTCCGAGGTGTTTTGAGTGCAACATATGGACACAACATCAGCTGATAGCTAGTTAGAAAAAGCATGGGATCAGGGTTTTTGCACTTGCAAAATGTTCAAAAAAATGTTTTGAGACTTGCAGTTGTGCACCACTCTATTTGAATGTGTGACATTAATTGAATAATGCATTCAAATGTGTGAATGTTTTAATATTGGAATACTTATAAGTAATTTAAACCGTGGGAGTGTGTAAAAAAAGTAGGTGCACAGCTACCTCTGTGAGTGGGCGAGGAGAGCTCACACAAAACTGGCAACCTAAAAGTTTGGCCTTTCCATTGACTTTCCACTGCCATCTGATTAATTAATGGGCAAACTTATTTTACAGTCTGATCAGGGACTGGCCACGCAGAGATTTTCTAGAAGAGTCTGTCTGGCTGAACTGTCTGCTGACATGGACCACCAGAGCAACCACAGGTAAATTAACATGTTACAACACATGAACAAGTTTTCAACAAGTTTGATAAAAAGTAGGGTTCATCAGTTAGGTTATAATCAATATCATGATGATGAGGTTTTAGTCTAAATTGCTATATTTTACAAGATGGTGTATTCTATCTAAAATAAAAGGGTATTCATCACATTGAACCACAATAAAACATTTGATCTGATGTCATACAAAACTCAAATCTTAAATTTTTATTTTAACTATGTTTGATTGTCATCATCAGTTTGTGTATCATATCATAATGTTACAGTTCCACTGTAAGACAATAAACAATAATATGAAATAATTACTGCCTAGCCCTAACACAACAATAGAAAGATCAGCTCTATGTCACACTATGGAAGATGACAAATTGGTCAGTGACAGGTTTCTAGCCAGGTGGCCTTTGCAGGGATTGGCAAGCCTTTATATATCGCATCGTCTGCATCATTACTACACAAATACATCATGATTCAAAAGGGGCGGGAATAGGGTGTGCTTTTTAAATGAAAATCCAAAGTTAAGACATTATGATTACAATACATCATGATTTTTAGCAGTCTTTCAATGCAGCATCACAAAAATTCATGAATTAGGTTAATTCCCCCCCTAAAACTATAGAAGAAAGTAATAATTTAGCACAAAATGGAGTTTACACACAATTTGAACAAAAGTATATATGCCTTAATTTGTGCTCTACCGCTTGGTCCTTATCCTCATTTGCCACGTAACTGTTCCACAGCGTTGGGGAAACAAGAAAGCACAAAAATCTGATTGGTTCTTAGCAGATGACCTCATATGTTTTCAGGCTTGAAGACGCTTTACGTTACTGTCAGATTTTTTCATCTGGTTGCTACCCTCTGCTTGCATGGCTTGATCGAATGTCATGTTGTGTGTACACAGAACCACAGCAGCTCTGAGAGTCATTTATGAACTATTTTTGTGGCCATTATCTTAGTGTTTCATCAGCTGGATGTACACTGATACTTCATTTGAATGTTGTATCACTGAAAAATGTACCAGCTCATGCTTGACCTTTCATATAATGTTACTCATGCAAATTCAGCTTTACTGTGATGGCTGTAGTGATGGCAGTGGAAAACCAGAGCAACAACTGAATATTTTTGCTTTTTTTTTTTTTTTTTTCTTTTTTCATTTTATCTGTGTCTTCTAAAGTGCAGGTGCTACACTTTATCTGAAGTGGACCACTAGGCAGACCAGATAATTTATTAAAACAGTGCTAAGATAAGATGTGCAATAATTGTAGATGACTGAACATTTTAAATGTTTTTCAGTGCATAAGTTGTCCTTCAACATAATTATCAAAATAATTTACAACATTAGCTTGAAAATACAGTTGAAACTCCAACAAAGTAAATCTGGGCTTTAAGTTAAAAAAGACATAATGCTCATTATGATACTACATAACAACTTATGGATGTCCTTTGCAGTTTCAACAGCAAATCCTGAACCCCAAGCCAAATTCTGCCTGCACAGAGCTTCTCACAGGTGTCGAGCCTAGCGAGAACAATCACTTTAGAAGTTGTAAAAATTCACTGTAGTCATATGAGCCAATCAACTCAAGAATGAGAAGTATAGTACACTACAGTAGCTAGATCATCACATGGGTGTGTGTGTGTGTGTGTGTGTGCACTTGCACCGCATAATGATCATAATCATAGGCTATACACATGATCACCCTCTGTTTACTGGCTTTAGTATGTAACAGTTCATGCCTGGCCCAGAGCTTTTATGATCCACTAAATTACTGCAGTTTTGCATTGTGTACATACCGTATACATAAAACAGCATTAAACAATAGCTCCAATTGATTTTGCCCCAAACAAGAGGAGGAACTGTCATACACTGAAACTGGGTTTATTGATGAACTTACAGTGATGCTGAAGGTGTTATGCTGCCAGTTGTATGGGTTGTTTGGTGGAGGAAGTTGTTTGTAATGTATATTTTACTGTGCTACACTTGGTTCTGTCTCACTAATTCAAAAAGCTGCTTAAGCCAAATAAAAGCTATGCTCAAAATAACAATTCACAACAACCATATTCCTACAAAGTGGCTACACAGCAGGCTGTCATCCTCAGACATCTGGCCCATTACACAGCAGGACCTTGGTTAGGATCTATCCTGGCTGAGTTGGGCCTAAACTGTGGCTGCCTGGGATGTTAAATGAAAAGCTCCAACATTTTAACTGTCTCCTGCAGCTCAAAATCCCAAACCCGGATATTTATCAATAATTCAGCTTCTTATTCACAGTCCGTTTCCTTTGTCCGTTCACCGTGGATTACACAGTACCATAAGGTCCTACTTAACCTATTACAGATGTGGAAAAAAACGACTTTAGAAAAACAGAGGGACCACCTGAGACTGACCATCCTGCTTAGGAGGAGAGAGCCACTCTCCTCCACAGGAGAAAGCTCACTCAGCACCATGGACAGCGAAATCCACACATCCACAGAGCAAATAAATAAATAAATTCAGAGCCAGACTATGCCAGTGACATTCCCACCTAGTTAACAATATAAAACACAGGTGAGCGTTCATGCAGGAGGGGTAAAGTGAAGGCCTCTGGATCACCCCTTGTTTGTTTCCAAATCATCTAACCAACGGGGCAAGGTGTGAGCTCATCAGTGAGCATCACGGCCTAATGCACGCAAGACAGACAGGCTTCACACCGCTCGGCTTTACCTTTGTAAATAAGGTCCTCGGTCTCCAGGTCGAATCCTTGCCGGTGACACTTCCTCCAAAGCCCGGAGATGGTGGAGTTAAACTGGCGGCTGCAATGAGACTCCATGGCTGACGCTGCGGCCAGAAAGTGCCGTTTCTCCCTGACGAGAGCACCAGCATCTGGGCCATTACCTTTCCTCTGCACGCTCTTTGGAGGCATTTGGAGGGGGAGGTTGTGATTTGAGATGTAGATGTACCCTGGATCGTTTCGCTTATTGGCATAGTTTTTACACCTCTCTCGATGTCTTCTCGCATCGGTCTCATACCAATAGTCGGTGCAAATCGCCATGGCGAGCAGCCCTAATGCACAGAACGCCAAGAAGAGCCCTGTGCTGGTTAATATTTTCATAGCGGCCATCTTCCCCACTCGATGGAGAGCCCAAACAGTCGCAAGAAGGTTCCTCCGTGGCCGTGGTGGTACCCCGTGAAATAAATCACGACGGTACTCACAGCCTCACGCAGTCCTGTGCAACTGAGAGCATGATGCAAGGCCAGTTTTGTCTGGACTCGATGCTGCGGTCTATTGTTGTGGTACCCAGTGGATGCAATGTTGTTCCCACCATCTGTTATGATACAGGAGGAGAGGGGATGGATGGCGACCAACGCTGTGAGGAGGCAGGGGTAGTGATGTAGTTGCGCTCTCTCTCCTCCAGGTTTTTGCGGGATGGGGAGCAGATAGAAATGTGCACTGTTGTGGGGGAGTGGTCATTTTAGTGCTTTAATAGTCACATATTGCTCATAAAACGGCTGCAAAAAAAAAGCAAAACAAAACAAACACTAAGGTAATACTTAATGGATATTTTTTTAATATTAATAGGTGTATGTTATTTTCCCAGCTAAAAAAAAAAAAAAAGTGAACTACAGCTGAACAAAAGCGGTTGCTAAGCAATACAATGGGCCCAGCTTTTATGAGTGCTGAATTTCGGCTGGCCCATTCATACTTTCTACGATCATAGCGCGACAGGTGTGTGTTTATTGGTTATCTTACAACAGCTTTGAACTAGTCAGCCAATTAAAGCTGAAAGCTGTCAGTATTCATTTCGTGATAAACGTTAGGGATTAGTCAGCATATTCCTTCTGTGTTTGTTAAACACTGATGTTAGAAACGTGGCTGAATCTGTCTCTCTCTCACACACACACACACACCTTGCATATCATTTGCATTATTTCCATTATTTTGAATGAATCCTTACTCTTTATTCTAATGACACTGAGCTGGGCTATACACAGCAGAGATCAGGAGTGTCTTGTTGTGAGAATTGAACCATGAATCGTGAATCCAGAATTGAATCATGACAACACTCTGCCATCCTGTCCACATTTTTTTTGCTGCTGCTCAAATGGTCAGATTTGACCTTTCACATGCCAGAAACCCTCAACAGAGACATCTCAATCCATTACACATTCTGAAGCCCTCTCTGCACCTCAGTTGATTATCAATAGCATTGTCTTCTATGCACTAAATCTGTCCATCGCATTGAAATCTGGTCCCTGTGTCATTTGCAGGTTTTGCTGTACTATAACCATAACTAAAAACTGACTTTTCCCCTCTAGTGTGCATTGTAGTGATTTGTTGTCATTCTGTGCTGTGACTCTGAGGAAGGCTCCCACAGACAATAGGCTGCTTGCAAGGCTGATGACTAAGGAAGGCAACCCATGGGGGAGTCGTTATGGCAACAGAATCTTGCCAAACAGACTGTGTTGAAATTAGACAAGTGTGAACACACAATCAATATCCCCCATCCTTTGACTGCCATATGACATTACAGGCAAAGGTAAAAATACGCTCATGGTGCAGAGTTTGTGCAGCAGGGGCAACACAAGACAGTAGGCTGCCTCAACAGCTTACAGACCCATGTACCAATCAATAAGAAGGTATGCTGATCCTTTCACCCAGTGGCACTCCCTTATCTGTGGACCTACTACTAAAACCATGGGACTAGCTAATTATTCTCAAAATGCCATCAAAAATGTGGAAAAAAACACTGTAGGCGTTATTCCTTTTTTCTTCATACTTGAAATGTAGGGTTTATTTTGTTCACCTTATACCAAGCGGACCACCATCCATAATTATACATCATACTGAATGGTTTTCCTTTCTAAAGAAGAGTGGTTGTTATTATTTTCATCATCATCATTCTACAGACAGATCATCATACACAGAACTGCTTACAAGTCTACTGCATATAGTAAACTACGATAGGTTTTGAAGACAAGATGAAGTCAAAATACAAACTAAGCTGGAAGTCATTCCCTGATCTCAATACAACTTGAGAATATCACAGTTACACCGGGGCTGCTTACAGATAGTATTAATGAAGATATGTCAGGAGATACATAAAGCAGGATGCCTTAAATATAATCCAAACCAAACATTGCACTTTATATATTAAAAATTTAGCACTAGATTTACATTACAATTGCTGGTAGCAAAGTATGTGATATTATTAGATTTTTTTTTTTTTTTTTTTCAATTTATCCATTTGTTGATTTAAGCAGAGCTTATTCTAATGAGCACTGAGTTGTGCAGAAATGGCATAACTGTTATTTAAATCGTACTGTAAGTGGAAAATACAAACAGGAAAATGTGCTTTGGTGTGCAGCAGACACTTGTGTAACAGACTATCCAAATTTCTTGGCACTTGTTTTGCCACAAGGTAAAGTAGTGGAGTGATGCAAACCATAACTAATAAGGTTATGCTGCTTGTCTAATTCTTTTTCAATAAATATACTGCAGCAAAACAAAACCAAAAGATGCACAACAGAAACAACATAATATGTTTAAACAGAATCTAAAACAAGAAGCTCAGTACATTTTAAAGGAGTGTATGGAGGTCTAATGATACCTGTTTTGTTGAGCAGGTACAGCACATGTACCTCTGTTTGTGCAAAACAACACGATTGTCTGGTCAACAATGTTCGACAATTTGGTAACAAATATAAGCACTCTTAATTCCCTTGCTTAAGTTTGGCACATTTTTAAGTGTCCACACTCATTTGTTATCAGCAGACCAAGCACATCTTCCTTTCAGCCATCTCCTAAAGTGCTGCTCTTGTTGTCTGATCTTTTTGCTTTTGATGATGCTGTCGTGATGGTGCTGACGGTAGTGTCAGAGAGGTGTCATTTCTTATCATGACGGAGCTTGGGTTTCCATGATCTCGAGGTACAAGAAGAAAAGGGTTGGCAGAGAACAGCATGTCTCTCCGGTGCTAAGTGATAGTGTGTTTTGTTCTGCAGGGTGGGAGGCCGTTTCCTCAATGGTCAGCCCACAATGGCAGACAGGAGAGCCATGACAGCTACACCGCAACAGATGAGCAGGATCTGCAGCAGGGAGTGCCTGGGAAAAAATGAAGGTAAAACAAACTCAGGGAAATCCCAGAAACACACCATCTGCTCTGTGCATAACACAGAATGCATTATGTTATGTTTTCATACAACCAAGCTAAATCAGATTCAGTTCTACTACTAACAGCACGGTTACGTATGCTTCAGTTATGGACCAAACGATATAGGAGCAAGAATGTTAGCATGAAAAATAACCAACATACCTAAAACTGGACTCCTCGAGCAGGTCAGGCACCACGTTCACCAAGGCTATGTACAGAAAGCCTCCAGAGGTGAAGGGTAATATCCACGCAGTTGCATTTTCTAGACCAGAAAGGAAAGACTTAAATGACCGATTATCAAATATTCTCCACTTTACAATAATATGACTCAAAGAGGGAGTAGCAGGTTTCTGTGTCTGACTCCTGCTGTGTGAAGGTCCCATCTCACCTGTGCCTTTTGGTGACTGAGTGCACAGGGCAAAGCAAGCTCCCAGGACCCCGACAAGCGCTGTGGACAGCTGCATACATGCAGCGCTCCAGCGGTCAAACCCAGCCCGCAGTAGAATGGCAAAGTCTCCCACCTGCAGACCACAAGATTTACCACAACATGGTAAGGGCCAAACACCACAACCAACAAAAGATGGTGAGATCTAATGGGCCCTTGGTAGTTCAACAAAATATCTCTAATCATTGAACTTGAAATAATTAGGCGAATAACTTTACACATGGTATATAATCATTATGGGCACTTACAGTACAATTCCCTATTCTCACCTCATGAGGGATCTCGTGGAGCAGGATGGCAAAGGTGGTGAGGAACCCAACCTGCAAGAACAGCCTCATAAGTATTGTATTGTCTCATCTGGTGAGGACAGGTAGCTTGGGTCTTCATGGAAAATGCTTTTTGTAAAGCACAGTACTTCAGGCAATTATGACATGCATGTTACCACAACAAACTCCAACAAAAACATGTTAAAGTTCTTGTCTTTTTTGGTTGGTTGGTTGTTTTGAAATCATGCATCAGAATGGTCCCATACTTTTTAAAGGATACATATATTCTGAGTATTCTGTGTATCTGCCTGATTTTCCTGTGAAAATTGTAGTCTGAACTTTTCTCTATATGAATTTTACATTATATTTTAAAAGAGCCCTGATTTGATGATTCCACATGAGAATGACCTATTACTTTCAAAGTTGAAATCAGAAGTTTTACCGACAGCCTGAAGTGAAATTTGAAAGTAGAAACATACATTTTCCTTGTCTATGTAATCTGAATGTTATTATGATGTTTAGTATGTTTAAGCATGTTTATTTTGAAATAGTTTCTGACAGGGTGATACTGACAAAGTGGAGGGCTACAGCTATGGAGACAGGGCTGCTGGTGATTAATTGCATGTGTTAATGCAAGGTGCATTCTCATGGCCGAAAGTAGCCCAGGAACTTTCTGACTGGAACAGCAAAGTCAAAGGATGAATTGTATGTTTTCTAAGTGGAATGGAATTTAGTAAAGTCCTATCAATATAATGAAAGATATACTATAAAACATTTACTTATTAACCCTACTGCAACTCAGCCAAAGATCTCAAAAAAAAAAAAAAAAAAAGTTCCAGCAACTGTGTGTGCCATAGTTACAACCAAAACCGGAGAATAAACATTTTTTGAATCAAGCTGCTCATCACTAACTAGCACACTTCTTGTAGAAAGTCCTAGCAAACCCTGACATGAAGGTTTCTCGGGCACACAGGAGAAGCATCACTATAACAGCCAGGCTCTGCGTGTGTGTTTGCATTTTCAGCTGTCTGTCACAAGATGTCAAAAGCTAATAAGGAATGTACAAAACTGGGTACAGTTTCGTACATTCCTAATTAGGTTCCATGTAAGTGCTACGTTCTGGGTTTATTTATGACCAGAACTTCTGTCACATGCCTCCGCCTCCATCTCTCCCAAAGAGAGGGAGGAATCATCTGAGCTTCTTGACTGCAGAGAGCAAAGATTAGATGTTACAGTAAGTATGTTCATTAGCCAATCTGAATTAAATATTTAATAAAGCTGGGTAATAAAAACTATTAATGTAGCATATCACACATGTCCCAGCCCACCGGCTCCCTGTACTGGCAGGCTCTCTTACTAGTTAATCACAGCATAAATTTAATGTCTACATTGTGTTCATACAGCATTTGTTCTAAGTATTCAGCAGGGGCAAGATCACATTGTGACAGATAATGGCTGTAAACAGAAAATAGCAAGTGGGAGTCGTGTATATGTATGTTTGAGTCAACTTCCTTTCTGGCTCGCTGAGCCATAGTTCATGCTGTTAGCCTTATGCCTCTCCAGCTGGACTCTCCTTCCCACTGCTTCAATAGTAACTTACAGAACACAATTCCATGTTTTTGCAATTAAAGATGTACCTCTTCAAACAAGTTCCTAATATTAAAAAAAAACAAGAATAATATGTTTTAACCTAAAATTGGTTGTTCCCATGTTATATTATCATGCTATGAGATGACCAGCAGGTTGTACCTATTTATGGCTATAAGAATGCTGATACGGCAAATCTTGTACCCTGCCAGGAGGTCTGCATGCTGTGCCAAATACAATAGTCACAAGGGAGGTATAATCTGTGCAAATTCCCAGGTTACCTAATTTTCATCCTTAGCTTTCATTTAATGTTTTAGTTCTCCTCTATGGATATTATACCGCCCTGTTACTAAATTACTTTTGATTGAGGATGCAAATTGTAAAGTGCATTATGGTACACAATCAATTATAGTACCAAAGGCAGTTCAAATCAGACGTGGTCTATAAAAGTAGCTTTGACTGATATGGCTAAAGCAGTGGTACACACAATTCTTTAGGAAAAGAAAAAGAAAAAAAAATCAGATACAAATAACTGTTAGCCCTCAAAATATCCCACATTCTAACTGCCAACCAATGAAATTATAGAATTATAGACGACAGCAATGTGGCAATGTATTCCTAAAATAACAGCAGCAAACTATTGAACTAATTCATTAAAACAGCGATTACGGAGAATAATCCCTGTAGTATACACACTCACAAAGCACAACAGCGCTACAACTCTACTTTCAATGCCCATGTGGTAAATGTAATGCATCTGTTAAAACGATCGGCAAACAGTGCCTGAAAAGCACGACGCAGCACTGACCATGTATCACTGACACCACTAATGCCAGTGTCTCACAATGAAAGTGATATGTGTCAGTGGGCAAACAGTACATTCAAAGCACAGTCTGCTGAAGCTGATCTGCTGGTCTGATAAAAGAAAAGGGCACCCACTGCCCCCAAACTGTGGAACACTTTACCAATAAATATCAAGCACACAACATCAGTAAGCTGCTTCAAAGCCCAGCAAAAACCTGCCTTTAATGTTTTTTTTTTTTGTTTTTTTTTTTGTTTTTTTTTGTCAATTAGACATTCTGATTACTATTATCTTGGTTTTAAGCTTTTAATCTGATTCAAATTTGTTTTAATTTCTCCTTAATTATTTGTTATTTTATTTTTATTATTTTAGAAACATTGTTCTTACTAGTACAGTGCCCATTCAAAACATGAAGAATGGGCCGACTGCTTAGCCTTTGGTGTTGCTGCTTGCATCTTTCTGGAGAACCGCTCATCCAAAGAACTTCACACGACACTGCAGCCAGGTCTTCAGCAATACACCCACAAAGTGTTAAGGGCGAACTGTTGTCAAGATAATTGACAGACAGCCAGACATACAGAGATTCCTTCCATTTTTGATTATTCTGTGCAAAGCACTTTGAGTTACATCCATTGTATGAAATGTGCTATACAAATAAAATCTGATTGAGTGATTGATTAATTGGTTGATACTGTGGGAAAACACAAATAACATCTGACACGGAAATGAGCCACCAAGTTCCTAACCCAGACAGACCACCTGCCTCCCAATGATGAGACTAAGCACTGGGCCTTCACTGGCCTAGCTCCAAGACCAGCTAATAACTCCCAAAGACAACTGTAAAAGCATGTTCAAGCTGTGATGCCTCAGTGAGGGCAGGCCCACTCTACCCTTGCCATTGGACAGCTGACCTTGTTGGACTGAATGTGCTGGAATGGATGTCAGCTGACTTGACCTGAGAAGGACACAAAAGACGAGTTCTCCTCTTCCTCTTGGCTTTGTTTCTAGGTTTTAAGACCGCCACCCCTCCTAGCACCACCTGTCATCTGTCTTTTCACCTCTGATAGACAGCTGTTCATTCCAGGTTTGTCATCCGCTGTTCTCAGTTCCTCCACCTCATAGCTGCCCTTCTTCAGCTGTCCAGACTGCCATCCTAGCACTTGTTCAGCTCTCCCTCCTGCTCATCGTCTTAGGCCACACAACCAAAACTTGGAACAATTAATATTCCTCTACAACAGTCATCAGCAAGTGCCATAGAATCTTCAGGTTTGTGTGGGTTCAATCAACATGTAACATCGAGTGACGAGTGGAAAGCCACAGACCCTACTCTCGTGCAATGATGGTCTCCCACATAGACCAACTTCACTGTTGGCCCTACATGTTGCGTCTGAGCCTCTGCTGCCCTTCCCACCTTGGCTCTGAGCCTGGTCACATGCCACCTGCAGCCTCTTCTGGTGCTCTAGCAGTCTTCCCGGGTATCATCATTTGTACTCCCCAGCATAATCCCCAAGGTCACACAAGGGGTGCGCCCCAAAAATGAAGTAGGAAGGTGAACATCCACGGAAAAACAGAACTCTGAACTGGAGATGAACCACCAGCTTCCTCACCTGGACAAAACAGTTACCTGTGTTTTGGCTCCACTCAGCTAAAACATTATAGTCCAGGGTATATGCAGGAATCTTGAAGTTAATTTTAATACCTTTTTAAGACTTTTTCAAGACCTTCTAAATATTTTTTAATACCTCACCGCCACTTCAAGCTGTAACCATTTACATCAGTGATATTTTTAACTAGGGATGGCTCGATACCACTTTTTCACATCCGATACCGATACTGCAGCCTTGAGGATCGGCCTATACCGATCCGATTCGTTTTGTCACTCTAAAAGTTGTTAATAATACGTGGATGTAATTTGCTTGATACTGACATCTAAAAACACCACATTCACTGTACAACAACTATTCTGGTCCCCTAAAGAAAGAAGGAAAATATGTGACAACAACTGAAGTCATGTGTAACTGCTGTGGCTTAAACTTAAAGCTCACATCGCTTTTAACAGCATTTGTAAACACAACAGACCCAGCTGCACCATTCAAATGTTAGAAATAAAATAAAAGTACAACTTGGTGCAAATTTTGCATTTGAGTTAGTTTTATCAACCCAGAGTAGTTTCACTTGGAGTGAAGCGCGTGCACCACAGCTATAAGATGAGTCACCATGGCAACGGGGAAGCGTCGGGCTGCGTTTTTCACCCCAGTTGAATTGGAAATCTTACTGCATTCATACAGCGAGTTAGAACATGTTTTTTTTTTTTTTTTTTAATTGCAACACCGCTGCAGCGGCAAAGGAGAGGGAGACGGCGTGGGAGAACATTGCTGCTCGGGTCAATGCGTAAGTTTAAATGTAGTCCGTTGCAATCTATAATATTACAGGGGAAAACTGCTTGAATTACTGCTGGCCTATTAATTTATTTCATTTAGGTGACGTGGAACGGTAACGCTCAAAAAGATAATTGTCTGGAAATGCTAAAACATCTATGCGCGGTCTGATAACCATCTCCCGACGAATATTTAATTCTGTGCGCAGTAACACTGCACCTTCATCCACGGGATCTTTGTCGAAAGGACATGTCATGTTCGTGAAAAAAGACGCCATCTAACTACTAGTGGACTTCTAATAAAGGCCTACTGACTGATTTTTTTTTTTTTAATCATAAAAAAAAAAAAAAAAAAACAGACGGCAGAACTAATACGCCACGCCAAAACTCGCCTGCTGACTGAATGTTCGAAGTTAAATACCGTGAAAGAGGGCGGTCACAGAGAGAAACTCGAGGTTTCATGAGAAAAACCTGGTCCCGACGAGGTTAGTTTCATAGAGTCTGTTACTGCGGTAACTGACCGAGAGCTTAGGTTGCCTCCCTCTGTGAAACAGGCTAGAGTTACCCCTCTTTCTCTGCTTTGAGTTACCTCCCTTTGTCAAACGGAAAACTCAGAGTTTCCCTCATTTCAGGGTTAACAGACTCAGAGTTTTCACTAAACCTGCTTTGGGAAACGGACCCAAGATTTGCTGCACCAAAACAAAAACGGTTCGCTTTTCTTTGCACTCGCCTGTAAAAAGTCTTCGTACTCCTTTCCATGATGCTTCTTCAGATGCTTTATTAAATTCATTGTGTTAAAACGTCCGGTTTTGCTACCACCCCTTGAGACACTCATATTACAAACGTTGCACTTTTGTCCTCCGTTAACGGAGGACATGACTACAGCTCTGCAGGCTTCTGCTCACGTGACGAAAACACAGGCACATGGCAACCATGGCGACAGCTTGTCTGTGTTACGGCATGTCGTGCAAAGTGAAGTTGAGGATATACGAGGTAGCTTGGGCTTATGGATCGGATTGGACGGGTTCTAATAAAAAAAATCCGATACCCGATCCAGTCATTTTGGCCTGGATCGGACCCGATACCGATCCAGTGGATCGGATCATCCCTATTTTTAACTTAACAGTTTTAGTTTGTGACTATAGACCACTGAATTTCCACCCGCCCGCTCGCTCTGGCGCTCTCAGAGACAATTTAGGAATGCAACCACAATAGCCTAGTTTTTTATGTACCTGTTCATCTTTGTTTTTTAATAAAAATGAATAAATTCACACACTTTTACGATGTTTTTGGGACTCAAACTCTTGGACAGCTAATTCAGAAAAAATACTTTCAAAATTTAAGACTTTATAAAGTGGTGATAAGACTTTTTAATACTTTTTAAGGGTCTTAATTTTCCCAAAATTGATTTATCACCTTTTAATACTTTTCAAGACCCCGCGGATACCCTGTAGTCAATGCACTGTTAGCATGCTGCTGTCACTGCTATACAGCGAGAGTTGGTGAAATGAGCCTTTGTCTTCCAAACCATTACTGACTACCGAGAGGTGTGATCAAGATGAGAAAAACATTTTTAGCCTTGGCGATGAGGTTTATGTCGCAAAACCTTACCTTTTTGCTAACCAGGAAACTTCCTGCTACAGCCAATCCATGAGTGAAATTGTCGATGCAGTTGGCAAGTAGGTTTAGGTATCCACTCGTCTGCAATAAATGAAGCACAATACAGTTCTTACACAAATTACTATTAAAGGAACTAAAATCATGAAATTCCTCTTAGCTCATTCCCGCTTCAGAAGCAATGCTGGAACTTGATAAGCTAACATGAAACAACAAGTTTCAAATTTTATGTAACACCTGTCCTAATGCTAGTTTTTGAATAATTTTGGCCATGTGGTTAGCTGCTTCCAGCTTTGTAGGTTGAGACCATTTGATCAGGCTGTAAATTTATCCTCCTCTGTGTCCTTCTAGAGGAACCTGGAATTCAAGTTCAAATTACAATCATTCTAAGAAAAACTACTTTCTCAAGAGACAGAAATACTAATGAATAGACCATAATGCAATGCAGATACAACACATTTTGAACAAGATCACAGACATGCCCAGTGTTCACAAATTCAATGGACAGTACTTTCCTGAGATAACCACCTTTGACTGAAAGCAATAGGTTCACCCCCTCCTCTTCTCTGGGGGCTGTCAAAAGTGATGCTGAAATCTAAATTTTTAGCTTGGTTAACAAATAAGGTTACGAATGTCAGGTAATCCAAGGTGAGGCAACAGCCACAAAAAACAAAGGCAAACACATTTTAAGACATATATATATGCTACAAGTTGTAATGCTCTGCTCATAACAGCAAAAAGTAGGATGAGAGTGAAAGAGAAAACAGTAGCAATCACTGGCTATCAGTTTGGCTAAGGGAGGCAACACAGCACATGTTGCAAGCCTGAATAATGATTGTAAAAGCTGATTTTAAGCCCCATGGATGTGGTTAGTTTACTATGATAAAGTTATTATAAACTGCCTAAACAAGTATGGGCAGTCAAGAGTCTGAATGTGTGTTAGCATGTTAGACTGCTAACACTAAACTCTTTACTAACACTGTGCTGCACAGGTGATATGAGCCTGGCTGTGTGTGCTGGAGAACATGTGTGTGCATGTGTGTTGTGGTGGGGGTTGTTCTTTTGTGCTCTGCATTCACTCTCACTAAAAGAGGGTAACAGATGTGCTATATCAGTAAGAGGATGTGTATTGAGTTTTTTTTTTTTTTCTTTTCATTTTTTTCATCAGTGGGTTTGCAATTTAGGGTACTCTGCATGCCTCCAGCTTTCACCCTACATCACTGAAAAGGAGCCTGCTTTTCGCCCAGTTCCTAGGGCTGAAATGCATTTGCAGTGACCCCTTGGATTTTGAAAAACAGGCCCAGTCATGTATGACAATTTCCTAAGTAGGGCATATCCTAGATATCAGTTTGATCCAGCTCTGAAAGTCCAGCTCTTGTTTGTTAAAATGTGCATGGCAGGCATTCAGGGTAGATTCTACTTTGTTCTCCCCAAATACTCATCAGGGTTTGCACCCATTAGTACAACTTACATTTTGCATTGTTTTGCCATTTGTTGTGACATGGTTACTGCATTTACTTTCTCACACGGTATGCACTGCCTGCACACTGTGAGTTTAGGAAAATGGCACCTGCCAAAGCAGACTGTAACAGTGACAGAGCTGGCACATTGGGTTTCAACTCCGATTTCAACTTTTTTAAGAGACTAACTGTATTCCCGATGCTAATGCAGAGGTACTACATTACTCACAATTCTTCATCTACTAGAGATCTATCAGAGAGCTGTTAGGAACTGTTGGGAGCTGGTAGGAACTGTGCTGAGTGTGTAACAGTCTCCACAGAGAAGCTTTTGGTTTGAGAGAGTATCAGCAGGGGTGAGGGTTAGGAATCAGTATTTTTTGCTCTGTTAAAATACAATGTGTACATCCCTTTTTAAAACTGTTTGAATATTTCTTTGTTCTGAATCAATATTGATAGAATGTCTTTGTCACTGTACAAGAACAGTGAAATTGAAACGCAGTCCTGTGCAAGAAAAAAAAAATTATGCAATTTAACAGCCTCTAAAAAGGAAGTACAAAAAACATTCCACACCCTACACATTCACATTCTGCAGGTATGGCACGATTCCTATCGTATTGTACAGTGAATATTTACAAGATGGTCAAGGTTTTGCTGTGGTTACTGCAGTTATGGCTCTATGAAGGACGAAAAATGACAAAACAATAAATAAATGAATAAATAAATAAATACACATATAAATATATAAATGCATAAATAATTAAATTAATAAATATTTCTACATGTATTTATTTATTTATTTCTGTTTTTATTCATGCATTTATTTATCTATTTGTGTATTTCTACATTTATTTATTTATATATTTATTTATTTATTTATTTATGTATTTATATATTTATTTTTACATTTATTTATTTATACTTTTATTTATTTCTACAACTTTATTTCTACAACTACAACTTTATTTCTACTACTGTCTGGACTGGCAGTAGTAGTGGAAAGTAGTGGACTAGCTAGCTACTAGGACATTAACGACGCCAGACTTTTTCACGTCGACTTTTCAATCAATGACTACGTTTACATGCACACCATATTCCGGTTCGGGTCAATATTCCAGTTAAGGTAACTGCGCCGCGGCAACTGGAATATTCCTTTTACATGTTACTTGGCATGTTCCCGTGTTTCGGCGTATTCCACTCTCTGACGTAATGCGACACTCAGCCGTGGAGGCAGCAGTACGCGTATAGGCATCTGGTCTGCCGGAAAAGAGGAGGCTGTAGCGGAGCGCCAGCCGGGCAACCGGGCGGTGAAGAGGCTGTAGTGAAGCGCCGACCGGGCGTGTGTGTGTGTCTGTGTGTGGGTGTGTGTGTGTGTGTGTGTGTTTCTTCGACTTTCGACGGGTCGACCTTTACGTTAATGCCCTACTAGCTACTGTGTAATACGCAATGGAAAGCATTTTGAGAGCCATCGTCAGTGATATATGGTCACTGGTGAATGATGTGGTAAATCATGCACCCACCTACTACCATGCCTTCTACCTCCAGTTTCGCGTTCATCCATGCATGAATCGTTTGCTTTTGTCTGATTCGCTCAGTTGACCAATCGTGCTTAAGACTAATGTAAGAACCGCCCACCTCATTAACATACGACACAGAAATACAGAAATAAATAAATGTGGAAATGTAGAAATACAGAAATAAATGTAGGAATAAATAAATAAATGTAGAAATAAATAAAAGTATAAATAAATAAATGTAAAAATATATAAATAAATAAATAAATAAATAAATGTAGAAATAAATAAATATATAAATAAATAAATGTAGAAATACACAAATAAATAAATAAATGCATGAATAAAAACAGAAATAAATAAATAAATACATGTAGAAATATTTATTAATTTAATTATTTATGCATTTATATATTTATATGTGTATTTATTTATTTATTCATTTATTTACTGTTTTGTCATTTTTCGTCCTTCATATGGCTCTGGCATAAAAACTGTTCTTTAATGTGTTATCCGTGCTTTCAGTGTCCTGAAGTGTCTCCCTGGGGGCAGCAGTTGAAAGAGATAACGGCTGGGGTGAGAAGGGTCCCTGAAAATATGTCAAGAGCCATCTCGTAGGGCACTGACACGCTTCTTGAAATACTGCCTTTTCAAAAAGTCTTTAAGAGAACTGAATGGTAAATTTACTTTTGGAACCAGGCCACAAAAATGAAGTGGGCGTTCATGCTCCAGGTCTATATTGCAGGCCTTAGCTGATATATGTGTCTTTGTGTTGTTTGAAAAAAATCTAGCAGTGATGTGTTGGGAATTGGGTGCACTGTTTGAAGTCATCAGTAAGCTGAATTAGTCCTCTGTATATGGTTTCATAGAGCCTAATAGGTCCAAGCTTACTAGGAATTACAAGTTTGTGTTTATTTTGTTTTAGCAAAAAAATAAAAAAGGAAAATAGAAAGTTATTCTACATTATAAACCAACAGAGCATTCATCCCAGTGGAGCTCATACTTTTTCATTTGTTTGCGCTTTGTTAAAGTTGAAATATTCTGTTTTCCAACATACCTTGATTTTCTCTGATCCTTCCTGCAGGCTGATTTGTGGCTTGGAGGATTTCCAGGACTCAGCATGGTGCCCATTCTTGAGTGATTCCACTGCCTTTCCACTGAAAACTGCACTAGACATTGTCTATGAAAAAAACAAAACAAACAAAACAAAAATTAGCATGCTGTCCCTCATGGGTGATAAAGTCCCATATTGCTTTGGCCTGTAATTGTGGCACCAATATCACCCACTATCCTTGTTTGTTTGTTTGTTTTCTACAACACTGTAAAACACTAATTTCTCTGTCTAATTCAAGTTACGGTTGGATACAATTTATATATATAAGTTTAGGATCTCTAAGATTTCTCTATGTGGGTAATGACTGATGCTGAATAGTGATCTTAGTCATGTTTTTTCTCTGTGTTTTAAGGTTCAAAACCATTTCTGAAGTCTTTAATGTTGATTTTATTCCTTGTAATGTAATATGACATTCTCTCTTTTGCTGTACTTTTAGCATGACACAAGATCTTGCTCTCCTCTGTCTCTTCCACGCCCCCTCTTGATCTCCGTGGTTAAAAACCATCTAAAATATGAGGTTCTGTAGACCCCCATCAATGAAACATTTTTCATTTGCTTCAACAACCTGTAGTAACTGTTACCTGAATAAAAAGGCACTGTCCCATGTGTGTGGCTATGCTGGAGTGCAGTCTTTTTTCCCCTTGCTCCAACTCAATGAATGACTAATTGTAGTCTGAGGTTTTAAAAGTGGCTGCAAACTACGTGCATTAATACATATTTTTCCTCAATCGCATTGCATGAGTAGGATGTCGCTAAATAGGGCACCCTTATTGTAGAATTGATGACTGTAGAAACAAGCAGTCCTGTGTTTTCACGGTATTTTCCAGACAGAGGACACCCTTAAATTCCAGCTAGTGTACATTTTGCATATTTTGAATATAAAATAAAAAGACCTATTCACCTCAGGCTACATTCCTTTTCTGGGAAGAGCCAACTTCCTTGTTCCGTCGTTCAGAAACCACTTGCGTTTCCATTTAGACAAATAGTCAAATTAAGTGGGAAATAGCCTGCTGTCTTCTGGATGTGGTCAGGAAATGTTTGTTCCATTGCTGTGATTGAAGTATGGGGAAGTAATAAAATGTGATGAATTGTCAGAACTATTAACGTCCTTCTGCTCTAAAGCAGCCTGGAGCTAAACTGACAATGCATGACGCCTGGTGAGCTATGATCATTAACTAATTTGGAAGTCAAATTATGGCCTAAAATAAACAAGTGATAAAATCTGAAAGATCTGAACACTGCAGATTGCATAAAGATTCTGAATCAACTTGGTCTCCACACATACAAGTATGGTGTATGTGGTTTACATGTACAGTAAACTAAAGAAAATATCAGGGCTGAGTTAAATTTAAACCACTGAATCCTTTCATATTACGAACTTAATATATTGGGGCCAGTTTCTCAGAATTTATCCTCCAGGATATAAGTGATCCAGTTGGATTAAATATGCACAAATTTATCACCAAAAACCTGAATTATTTTGATGCCATGTAGAAGAGAGGATTCAGGGTGGATTGACAAAATGGCTTCACACACCTTTACAGAAACAATCTTGGAACCTATCAGCTATCTCCTTATGATGACTTCATCTGTGGGGGAGAGGGAAAAATTTTTGGGTTTTCTGGAGTAGCCAGAAACAGCTTCTGTTTCCGTTTCTTTTATTATTCTGTTTCAAAAACAATCTCTATAAGGACATTGTTACAGAAATGTTTTGAAACCTTGAAGAATACAGGGTTAATAAACCTGAAATCACAGAAACTTTTTTATAACACTACAGATTTCCACAATATATTTGAACTAAACAGAACTTATTTTTAATTACTGCATGTTGTTTTAAACTAATAAACACTTTACCACATCACCGAAGATTAAGGCCCTGCCACTCTGCAGCCTGCTGCAACGGCTGGACTGTCAGTGAAAAGTGTTTAGTTCAGCTTTCTCTTTCATTAGCAAATTAACTCTTACTTGTCCAGCAGATGACCACACAGAGGGGTACATTAAAAGCATTCCAAATCCAGATTTGTAACTCCAGATCCTGTGGTATCTGGATCAGCACTATCCAATCTGACAATGCTTTAAAAAACAGGACAAAAGATCATTTTGATCCTGCATTGGAAAAAGTGGGATCTGCTTATCCAGACCATTCTGATCCAGATTAAAGTTATGAAAGACCCTGGTATGTCACACGAAGTCAAACGGAGACGCATACAAGTCTCTATCCTTGTCTATTGTTCCATCTGAGGTGAGTGATCCCAGATCTATAAATAGACACGACACTGGATGAGTCCAGCCATGACTGCCAATCTTCCACCTCATTGGCACAACAAAGACAGCTGGACAATGTGCACATCTATAAGGATACCCAGAAATGTATTGCCAAGAAAGAAGAACTGTGCTGACATTTTGCTTGTGAAGCTAGCCTGCAAATCTGGTTAAATAATACTTGATAAAATTACACTTAGTACATGTATAATTTCTAAAACACAAACCTGAGAGGAGAATTGCACCAAAGACTTCCAGTGACAAGCATATCTTAATAATATTGTATATGTTAAATATTACATTGCATATTAACACAATAATTAATGTATGCAATAATTACTATGAATAACCCCAAAGAACGGTAATCTCAAAGGGATTAGGGTTACAATGTGCCATTTGATTAATATTGATTAAAGTTATTTTAGACTAAAGGCATCTTAAACTCCTCTCAGTATTGAGACTGTACAGTCAGTATGAGCCAAGAGTCCAGTCAGCTTTATGCTGACTGAACTGTAGCTTTTCCAAAAAACAGACACCACTGATACCAGTGACAGAAACAGGCACAAAAAGACCAAACAGGTCTGCATTAAATATACTGAAGGACTGAGGAACGTGAACGTGTGTTCTGACATGTCTGTGTATGTGTGTTTATGTGTGTGTGTGTGTGTGTGTGTGTGTGTGTGTGTGTGTATGTATTAACAGTGCCAAATAGCCTTAGTACCTAATATTTGTTCAGGCAGGAGGAATACCTGGAGTCAGTCCATCAATTATTTGAATCTTGACAATGCAAAGATGAGGACTATGGTGCTAGTTAGCATATACTGTATGTGGTTAAGGATTTCCAAATGTATTTGCTGAATTTGGAAAGCAGATGAATGCAAAGTAATGTTGTGAATATTAATTCCAGAAATTTGCAGATACACATTTCAACAAAGAGAAAAGTGTAATTTACAGTACTCACACTCCATCCTCCCCTTTTGTTTCTTGTTAAATTTCAAAAAAAAAAAAAAAAAAAAAAAACTTGTCTCAGCTTTTATACTGTATGCTATTGGCACTTCCTCCTTAGGTTATATTTTTGTAGTTTTGATGAAACTTCTCCTTTCCAAGTTGCTCCAATTCAGTCTTTCTCGCTTTTTTATTTTTACAGTTTGGGTGGTTGGACAAATACACTGGGAAACCAAATTCCTGGCTTATTTTTTGCTATATTAAAACTACACTAGGCAACTTTGCACACTGGCAGCTCAAAATAGCAACCTGAGGTAACTCTTTGAAAAATCAGAAAGTAAATAGCGAGAAGTCATGTGAAACGCAACTGACAAAAGACTCCTGTGCCATGATGGTAAAATCCTCAAAAATCCCCAAGCTATTACTGATTTATTGGTTTTCATTTAGACTAAAACCATATCCAGCACATCAGGGGCATACTATCTTGACAGCATCATATTATCAGTCAATACGACTTAAGCTAATGTTCAGGTCATAACATTAGCATACCTATTCTAAAACATGTTTATCCCCACTAGCAAAAAATACTTCCAATTGTTTCCTTCCTGCCATGGCAAAACGACTTCTTAAATGTCTTACTCCCTGCAATACGGTTATATCTGTCAGTCTACAAATAAGTTGATATGAATTTCGCTTTTCAAAACACAATGCAAACTAGTTTTCTTTGACTTTAAGACATAAATATCAAATAGCAAAAGTGTGCACATTGTTGTTTACATATTTAAGCCAATCAGCCACTACAAACTGGACTGATAGACCATTTTCGCAGCAGTCATTTTGACATGAAATCATAGCGTAAACACAGGTGTCACTAATGATTTTAATTAAGGTTCCAGTCAATTTATGGACAACCCCCGGACCCTGGTTCTGTTAGACCTAAATGGAATCAAAACTTTATTAATGTAATTATTAGCACGTGTGTATCATGGACTTTATGTCAAAATGGCTGCTGTTAAAAGGGTCTACGCAGTACAGTTCCTGCGAGAAACCCTGACAGTGATATGGGAAAATTCATGCAAGAACAAACACTACGCTCAAGCTGGTTTAACATTTGTTTAGAGGCAGCACAGCAGGTGGTCTAACCATATATTTTTTTCCCCAAACTTCATGATTCACAATTTTAGTCAATTTAATTTTTCCGCTTCCATATTGAACAGCTGTCAATATATTAGCAGCACATGCAGCTAGCAAACAAACTGGTTGCCCATAGCAACAGTCAGATGATGACAACGTAGGGACACATCACTGTGTATTATTTGCTTAAAAAGGTGCATTGAAAACTTTTTATAGCATTGAATTATTTACTTGCATATTAATTCCAGTGTTTCGGGAAATGTAGCTACTGATAAATTATGTGTTTATTCCATTTTTTTTTTTTTGTCAGCTGTGACTAAAAGGTCCTTAATTCAATTAAATCCTTGTATAGTACACTTTTAACTGCAAGGACTCCTACTATACTCCTACTATATATTTAAATTGTGAAATGGTCCCTTCCTTTTGCATTTAAAAGCTACATTTCAATTAATCATGCCAACACCGACCACTGTTTGTATGTGTCAGCTCCCTAAATAAATGTATGACAAAACACTCAAAAGGTCAAAGAGAACTGTTCGTAGCACAGTCCAGCTTTGCTGTGTCCCTGGGTCGAACACTTTACTCAAGCACATTTCATGGACTCCCATGGGATTGGTGCAGTGACCCTCTCAGGACAAGGTCTCCCTGGTACATGAAGCCACCCTGAATGGCTCACCATGGACTCCTATAGACTTGAGTTAGATTACAGAGAAATCATTTCAACTGAGAAACTTACAGTGGAGTTAAAACACAGGCCTGGAGCTGGCACAGGATCCTCATGACTGTCCTGGTCTGGGAACATCTTCTCCAGAAGCAAGAAGGACAACAGGCCAGTAATTACCCACAGGCCCTGGGTCACGTAGTGGTTTTGCTTACCAGCTAGAGGGGCCGCAGAGAGATTGTATAGAAGATTGAGTGAGTAGGTAAGTGATGACCTATCTAAAAAAAAAAAAAAAAACTCACAATAGTACTGGCTTTGTGCATAGTAATGCAATTACCAATGCTGTTTCCAGTACCTAAAACCTGCTGCACAAAATGTTACGTAGCCACGATGAAACGTATTATATATCACTCTCCTCCACAAGCCGTATTCCAGAGACAAAGTAGAAATATAAATGGACAAGTAGAAATAACACGAGATGAAAATAATCCCAATTTGAAAAATGGATAAAATGTTCCAATATTCCAATACAGAGGGACGATGCAAAAAAAATCTTTAAAAGAACAAATATGTTTCCTTGATAAGGTTATGGAGGTATTAAGGTCCTAATGAGGGTGCTGGTGTATAAAAACAATCCTGTTCCATCTAACCTATGATTAGTTGGTTAACCAAAACGTAAACTGATGAGACCTAGATGCTGTCTCTCACTATTTTAAACACCAGCCCAGCCAACAGTTGAAATTAAAATACAAGCTCTAAATATTGTTGACATTAGTGTGGCCTGTGGTGCATGTGACAATGCCCTGAAGAGTTTACTGGTGGGACGTATTGTATGCCCCGGTATATTTTAAGTAAAGAAGAGGGGATCAAATGAATTACATAAGAGAATTGTTGTCACCCACCTGAAGAACCACAGAGGGCCCATGCCTCAGGAAGGAGGTGAAGGAAAACATCACCTAGGAGTCCACCAATTGCAAAGCTCAAAAGCTGCTTCAGCCTCTGGCATCCAGCTGAGGAAATGAAAACAAATTAAGCAAGAAGGTTCACAATTAGTGACATTTCTCATGAAAAGGCTGTGCAGCCATACGCTCGGTTCATATGAGCACAAAGAACACTGAGCAGACATGGCAGGCCAGTTTATTTTTTCCCCATTTTGACTTGAGACGGCACCCATGGTGTTTTCATTAGCCCAGTGTCACCATTCATGGCAGACAAAATTAAATGAATGAGGATACGCGCAAATCTACAAATTGTCTCTGACTTTGCCTACTAATGTAGGCAATAATTATTATACAAATCTTCCACAGACACTCCGTAATTCTTTTTTTTTTAATGACTTCCCTTGGTAAGAACCAACCTAACCTCATGTCAGGAAGGCCTTTAAAAACCCACAGCCAGAAATACAAACTGGAATTCTGCGTGCCACTGGGTGGGGTCACTCTGGAAACCAGAGGCTTTTAGTTGACCTGAGCAGCTGTAATGTTTCACCACGAAGAGGAAAACAGAAGTCAAGTGGCCTACCATTTTACATGCAGAATAAATCCCACTAGCTTTAGTTAAAAACACAAATTTCAGAAATAAAAGGCTGAAAGTGCAATATGTTGTGTGGGCTTTGTTGCATTCTGCACCATCAAGGTTACTGTCAGTGGAGAGAATGAAGAAAGTGGAGAAAACTCAAGTATGTAAGAGTGAATGTTTCCTCTCAGGGTTCAAAGAGAGGCGATTTCAGGATGAGGTGCAACAGGATGATCCAGGAAAAAAAATGTCCTGTGACTTTGGTACTGAAAAATGGAACAGTGACTCTCTTTACAGTGGCATCCATATCAATTTAGGGATGGGAAAGGAAGAAACATCATAATGTGGCCTCTGCTCCTCACCGGTGATAACACACAACAGTGGAGTGGAGTGGAGCCCTGCGTTTACTTGATGTTTTGCCTTGTGATGCTACTAGATCTGGAAAAGGAAATCCCTTTTCACACTTTTTGTTACAAGGGCTTGAAAGTAGGCGTTACAGTTAAAAGATGGTCTCTTCTAATTTTATCAACTTGGCTGCTGCTTTGCCACTGGTATAGAGGAAACAGAAAAGGCTGTTGTGGGAGCAGAGTCTGGCAGCGGAGACAACGTCCTGCAAAGCTCAGGGAAGGCCCCTTGAAACCTAACCCTAACCTTAAGTACACCAATCTGAGGGCAGTTCCAAAGGTGGGCATGGTCGGAGGTCTTTGTTTCCACTGCCTGATACTCTTGGTTTTCCCTGGTAGCTTTGTGTTGATTGCAAGGTAGCTTGCTTTTGAAGTCTTCAACCTGATCACACTTACCTTCTGTTTTGAGAGCAGCTCCAGCTTCGATGGGAATGACGAGGAGGGGGAAAATGCCACTGAGGCCTACTGCCACAGATCCCACGAGTGAGAATAGCCAGACATGAGCATGTTCGCTGGAGAAGAAGTCGACTGCTGCCTGGAAGCTCAGGAGGTCATCTGTCAGGCTGGGGCCTGGTCTTGCAGCGGTGGCTGTAGCATGAGCCACAGCTGTTTGTGTCATCTTTTGGCTGCTTGATGCACCCCTGAAGGTCACTACCAGCAGGGTAACACTGATGAACAGTGCAGCTAAAGCCCAGCCGGGCCTCCCACAGCCTCCTCCGTTCATCCGTCCCACGGTCCAAAAAGCACTCGCAGCCAAGAAGGACAATGCTGTAAAAGGAATAAACTTTTAAGTAAGCTACTTCAGTCTTATTAATTACTTATACATTGTAAGTAATAAACAGGTCAAGTATGAAGCCTGATGGAACCCCCATCTGTCTCCAACCCCTTTGATAGGGACCATGATCAAACTGTGGTAATATTTAAAGAGCTTGCTTAATTCAACCAGGCAAACTAACTCTGGCCGCCACTGTCTCCCTCCTCCCCGCTGTAATGTCAATGGTGCTGTCACTCACCTGTGAATTATGAATATCTACTTTAAAAACAGGCTGTAGTTAGGTGTAGTTAGTTTATGATAACTTATGGCTTTAATTTCATTATTCAACATGTTGTATAATGACCAATAAACTTCCTTCCTTGTATCCTTAAAATATCGCAAAAATAAAACAAAATAATAATAATAATAATAATAATAATAATAATAATAATAACAACAACAACAACAAAACAAAACAAAAAAAAAGATCTCCTGGTTAACTATTTTATTTACTAGATTACTTATTTACATTTTCACTTACCCATCTTTCTCTCCTGATTTAACAATTAACTATTTGGTCTGTAAAACATAAAAGTAAGGACAATTGTCAGTCATAGGTTAACAAGGCTTAAAGGGATGTCTTAAAATTGCTTTCTTAGTCTGACCAGCTGCCAAAAAACCCAAAAGTATTCTCTTGTAATGATTTGGAAAAAAGAAAAGCAAGAAAATCTTAATATATGTGCAAAATATTTGGTATTTTTGCTTTATAAATGATTGAAACAATTAATCAATTTTCCATGAACTGGATCCATCATTACAGTACACTACCAAACTAGACAGACACATACACACCAAAGACACACCCACACTGTAACAAGACGCAAGACACTGAATTAACAAATCAAAGTATGCATAATCTAAAACACAGCCTAATTAAAAAAAATATATATATATAAGTACAATAATAATAAATCCTTGCTTTACGTCGGGTTTTTGATCAGTGAGATGCCGTTATGTAGCCTATTTTCTCAGTGTTGTGAACACATGTTGAGTGTGTGTACGTGTCAGGGGCGAAACACTGCATAACTTACTTAGGAGTCAGGAGATAACAGGCTCACACACTAGCCACATTTTCCTTCTTTCTCTATCACCAAGCAGCTGTCCATGGACATTTACATATACTTTATATTACAAATTAGTGTTAACCTGCTTACATGGCAACCGGCAAAACATCACCTCAGTGTTTTTGCAGAAAAGTTGCACCTAAAGGTAACTAGCGGTAGCATAAGTAACTAAATTCATCGATAAATCAGCTAAAGTTACTTGCACAAACCACGTTAATATTCAAACATGTCAGGGATTAGCTAGCTGAATAAAACAAGACAGTTGAGATACGATGAAAATTTGAAGTCGAAACGTTAGCGATAACTGTTAACTGCGCCTAACTGACGTTTCGACAAACATTACTTTGGAACTGTAACACACACTGCACACCAGCTCACACACACTCCGCTCTGTAAACAAAAGTTAGCCAACATTAGCTGGCTAACACCCGTCTAAGCCATGCAGACACTTTTGGGCTAAGCTTGCTAAGATTAGCCACCACGCAGGCAGCCGCACCACCACTAAAGCTAATAACGGCTAGTGTTACAAACTACCATCCGCCGAAGTTGGTGCCATGGGGTGCAAAATCCTGCTAACTTGCTGATATCACACAGTATATTCATGCGGTAATTTTTTAAAACCTTGTGTTTTCGGCAGCCCTCGCACCAGTGTGTCCCTGCCATCCAGGCCAGCTAGGTTAGGTGAAGGCAGGCTTGCGCCGCTGAGTTTCGTCAGGCTCCCAGCTGCAGACTCTGGTCATGGACAGTAGGACTTCCATGCACCGCTCTGCTTGCTGCCTAGCGGTCACCACGGCTTTCCCAAACGGCCACGTATCACTATCCCGGAGGAGGGAGAAACTGGAGGAGGCGAAAATCAGGATGGAGATCCCGCCCCGTCCGTGATTTCAGGAAGTGTTTCACTCCAGGAGCTCCCAAACTTAAAGGCTCCTCACGATGCGGGCTCCTGCTAGGTAAAACTTGCACCCTAAGGCTACCAGTCTGAGTCATTGTTTATTAAGCGCTGCGACAACCAGCGCGGAGAGTCAAACTCAGGATCACTCACAACACTCATTCACATCAGTTGCACATTTCATGCCATAGTGACAGCTGTGTTTATTTACACACGTGCATCTGATTGGAACGTGTGTGTGTGCATATAATTCCTATATGCAGACAGCACACTAACATTATGTCCCATGGATCAGAGCACAGAGCTGCACATGGAGAAGTATGGGCTTCAGTGCTCAGTAATAACAGCCACCCTCCAGGTCACAGCTGGTGTCACACATCTTGTTTGTGCTGCTGTAAGCAAAGTGCTGTCTTAAGGACAACAACTGAGGTGTCAACAAAACTGGTGTGTCATCACTCCCCTTTAAGTTGCTTAAGCCAATAATCAGTGTTTCTCCATATTTTCAGGTCCAAATGTAGGGTGTGCACACTGAAACCTGCTCGCCTGGGGGGAGCAGCTTTAAGGATGATGTTTTATGCTGTATTTAAATTTAGCCATTGTTACATGTGTTGATACATACATAGATGATGTATAAATTCAGTGTATATGAGATGTTTGAGCTCATGCTGTTTATTAAGAGTCTGATGAAGAGGATTTATTTTGCAGGTAGCCAATGCATGTCCCTCATACCCCTCACCCCAACCCCTGATCCTGTTTTTTATAGTGTTAATAAAAAAGCAAAGGCAGTAAAATCAACTATGACCAGATGCTTTTCATGATACCAGAAACCTAGTATATTTTGGTGTTGATAGATAATGATAGATTGTGTGCCTGAGCTATATAAACTGATAAGTGACTGTTATTATGGACATTTTGAACATTTTTTTGTTATAATTAGATACACTAAAACAGGTGAGATGGTAGAGGTGAGGTAGCAAGAGGAGTAGCTATTTTTATTTCCTTGTTTCCTGTGCAGGTATCCAAACATCTAGTAGCCAGCCAAAAGTGAAAGCATGCAGGCCATGGGAAATGAATGGGGCCGACAGATCTCTGGACAGCCTGCAGTGGTGTGGATAGGAATTATGAGCCCTTTGCACAGGAGGTGACTCTGGACCCCCATCCATTATTCCATTTATGACAAACACATGTGTCTACACTTCCACGACTCATGCACCTCCACACAGTAATTTACTGGTCAATTATCAGACGGCCTAATAGTGCTAATAGTGCAGACAATGCTAATCAGCTTCATAATCCTATTTTACCGGTTATCCCTTGTTCAAAATCTGTCTTGACAGACAGACAGAGAGATTTTTTTGTTTCATTCTGCACCAAGGTTATTATAGTTCACTAAAACTAGCCTAAAAACTAAAACTATTTGTGTGTGTGTGTGTGTGTGTGTGTGTGTGTGTGTGTGTGGAGGGGGGCGGGGGGGCGCTTTAGATAACTAGACTTGACTAGACTTTAGAAAAAAAAAAGTAAAGTAACAGAAACAATATTATGTACTTATAAAACTAACTAGAATAAAATAAAAATATACAGAGAATGTCTTTAATTTTAGTCTTTGCCAGTTTAGTCAAATTTAATAACAGAACAAACATGAGGAGGATTCGGTGCTGATGCTTATTGAGATTAATAATACAAATAATAAATCATTTAAAACAAACTAAAACTAATACTGAAACTAATCATAACAAAAACTAAACATTACACAGTAAAAACTAAACTGAAATGAACAAACCCACTGTGGAAACTAACTGAAACTAAACTGAATTTAATAATAAAAGAAAAAATGAAAATAAAAAAATGAAAACTAATGGAAAAATACAAAACTATAATAACTCTGTTCTGCACAGGGAAAAAAAATATTCCTGCTTTTCCCACTTTATTTTGGATAACACCACACTTGCTGATTCATATGTCTAAGGTTTATTTTATTGTAGTTTATTTTATTGTTTTTAGATTTCAGCCAGCCCTGATTAAAAACCAAAGCAGTTTGCAACAAAATTACAAAATCTTCATAAATGTACACTTCAGGACCACAGCAGGCAAGTTGGTCCAGACTCTTGAGCGGCACTGGCTGAGTTTGGGGCCACAGGAAGGAAGTACTTCCAAACACATAGAGCACACAAACGTATTTCACACAGTAACCCTGAGAGGCCACCAAGTCCGACAGTTTGTCCTCTGGTTGTACCGCTTGACCACAAGGTGGTGCATGTGACAGGAATGTGCGTTGTTAGGGTATGAAGTTTGCCCTGACAAGAACCTTGAAAATCTCACTGAATATCATCAGCACATGCTTTCTGTCTTGTGCCACGGCATTACATATTGTCATTAGTTTATTCTTGTGGCCTTGCATTGAGGTAATGTGTTAACAACAATCCAGCCTGACTTGAAGTCAGTGTTCACTTGCACTTTTTTGGCTCAGGTGGAACAACAGTTATGAATCAGCAAGCCCTTGATGTTTGCAGGAAGTTTCAACAGGTTTCAGAATGTATTTTAAGATATGCTTGATACTCATGGTCATAATAAATAGCATTAAACAGCTGCCAGCATGGGAGGAAATACAGAATAATAAGGTTTTAGCTCATGTCAAGGAAAGGATTACATATGAGTTACACTGTGGAAGTACTCATTAAGGATGTTGAATGTTAAGCTTCATGTGACCAATCTTTAAGGTATCAAACTTTTAAAAATCATACGGCCATCCAGGCCACTGACAGGCAGACATTTGGTGAGTGAGATTTGAAGATAACAAAAAACATGATTAATTTCCGCACTCTGAGTCATCCTTGTCTGACTTGAGCAATACATAGAAAAAGAGGAACTTGGTTGTTTGGTGGGATAGTGGCTCAAAGGCTGTGTGTGTGTGTGTGTGTGTGTGTGTGTGTGTGTGTGTGTGTGTGTGTTGGGAATAATTATTCGAATTAAAAGTTATTAAACAGTGAGTCGACCTGCCTAGGTGTAGTATTGTCTGTACATGCAGTTCTTTTCCTCTTATGTAAAAAATAATTCCACTGCAAGTTGTTTTTGTGTGTGTGTGTGTGTGTGTGTGTGTGTCCATGTGCCTTGTGATTCACCCTTGTCTAATAATACCCACAGCCTGGTCTGATCGTTGATCTTGTGGAGTCCAGCGTTGTATCAGAGAAAATGAGGAATCAGGAATAAGAAGTGAGAGGGCTGGATGTCCCCTTGCACGCATGTCAAGAGGCCTCTCCATGTCATTGTGAAACACACGATGGCCACTGAAACCTTTGGTGACTTGCAGGCCTTGTCCCTGGATGTCCACCCACACTCCTGAAATATTCTGTATTCTTAGTTGTTTTTCTGCGTTGTTTTATTCAGGTTTAAAGACAGTCATGCGTGAAACAGGCTGCATTTTGAATCAAATCCACGTGTGGATTCATCTTGTAGACCGGGCACCTCTTGCTTTGAGCTAGCCCAGCCTGACAGGTGTTTGTGGAGAGTATTTATTATGGCTGCTGGTGTTGTTATGTCTGTTGAAAGTTCATTCCAAGCACGGGGGCCTGATTCTGCTCCAACACAGATCAAGTACAGTGACCTTGTGATGGCGAATTGGCAATGCTGTTGAGCGAAAGCAGATATATTTTTTTTTCCCCGTCTGCGTTCAGTCATTCTGTGGTGCACTATGACACCGTGTGCACTGTCTTGAGCCTGGTCGTGCACTGGAAAGGAGTTTCAGGGGAAAGCAACACAGCGCAATTTCGGTCTCATGAATTGTACTTGTGCCGCTGTCCACTCAGACCAGTTTGCTAGGTTTGGGTTGGTAAAGTTGCACAGACAAATAATAACAATTCTAATAATAAGAAGAAGATGAACACTAATAATAAGAAGAGGAACTTTATTTATAAAGCACGTTTCATCAGGAGTGTAACACAAAGTGGCTTACAGAAAAAGGACAGGCAAAGAATAAAACAAACAATAAAACAACAAACAATAAAATCAAATAAATCCACAAGCACATAGCCCTCTCCAAAATCTCATAATTTTATGTAGGTAGTGTTTGTCTATTTCACTTTGACACAAAACGCTTCAAGCACTGAGAAACTAAATAGAACTTTTTATTCACTTTTAAGGCTGAAATCCAGCAATAAGAAAAGCTGAATTGATTGGTCATGGTTGATGTCGGCTCCTACCACACTGCTGTGCTCATTCTTCCTTTCAAAGCCTCTCACCAATAGTGCCACAATTCATAAAAATAGGGCCCACAGTCCTTTTGCTAGCAACTGAAATAGCAACGACATTTCTAATTGACTTACATTCATTCTCTACAGCCTCTTCCTGATTCTCCAATTAACCAGTTTATGCCCAAACCTAACCTTAACCTAACCCAAACCCTAACCGTAACCAATGAGCCAAAATGACCACGCAGAATGTAAACAATTCTATTATTGCACTACACAATTAGTGAACCAGACTGCATGCAGAGACTGCTGATGGGCTCTACGTTCCACAGAGGTGAGTAAACTGCAGACGTGCTGTTTGGTGGCTAAAGTGATCAGACAAATCAGACAACAGGGAATGTCCAATCTCATGGAATTTGGTGGTGGTGGTGCACACACACGAACACTCATGCTAGGAATGTAAAGCAGCAGAGCAGAAATTGTTATTTTTGAGTGATTCAGTTTGCAGTGGTTTTCTGGCTTCAGTGACACTTGTGTAGTTTTGTTAACATGTAGTTTTTAGCATTTTGAATGCTAAAACACGCACAGCGTGTCCTCCATTATAAAAACAAGACAGTGCTATCCAAATATTGTCTTGGTGGACACCTATCCTGTCCTCAGTTGACCTCTCTGTGTATGTAGTGTCTATGTGGTTAATTAATATGCTCTGAAATCAATTATACAGTATATTCCAAAAGCCAGTGGCAGACAATTCAAAGCAATGAGATAACAGAGTACTAAAATCTAATGGAGATGATGGGTTAGCACCAGTCAGCTCAAAGATATAACCAGCTGTGATGAACTCCACCACAGGAGTTCTCACTGGATCATGTTTTAAGACTCAATTTCAAGAAAAAGTTTGTCACCTTCTTGTTTTAATAAGGAAGAAGAAGAAGAAAAAGAAGAGGAAGAAGAAGAAGCAGTAGTAGTAGTAGTAGTAGAAGAAGAAGAAGAAGAAGGAGCCTTATGGTACCAACCTAAATTGGTAGAATTAAGGAAGTTTTTAGTTCCCCTGTTAATTCAGTGATACATAGAAAGCCTTCATTTTGAACCATCTTTGGCAATTTGCTTCCACTAGTTCAACAACTCCCTGGTGGATACCTATACAAATCAGATCAGAGCACAGCAGGCACTTTTGGGCGCTGCACTGAACGGTAAGACTGAAGCTGATTTTTTTTTTTTTCTGTGAGCGAGAACGGGGCGTTTCCAGACTTTCCTCATACAGGCACCCTTTTGTTTGCGCTGATATGCCATGGTGTTTTAGTACTACTTTGTGTTTACTGTAGGTGCACAGTACAGTGCACAGCTTTTATTGGTTGATTTATATGTAAACAATATTAAATCTGCATTGTCAGTTAATATTTTGTGAAAGAACAGTTGCTGTTTATTATTCATAGTTTACTGCTACAGTTAACTGCCCCAAATATATCTGTGTGACAAAGGCTAAGATAGATAGATAGATAGTTTTAAGAGTCATCTATCGATATAGATGCCACTTAGAAATGTTGTAATACAATGTTAATGTTGTTTAATCAAAGTTGAATCAATTTATATAATTTAATATCTTATATATTAACAACAGTTAATGTAGACCTATGTAACTTGAAAATAGGCATTTTAAATATTTGAGGTTTTCTCCAGTGCAACATTGAATCTTATCTAGTCGACAAACAAAAGATTGTATTTGTAGAAGCCTTGAATATATGATGAATAGATGTTTCCTTCAGTTACTTTGTGGTGGTATTATTGGTATTATTTGATTAATTTATTTGACAGAAGCCTAATACCACATTGCATGCTGTTCTGGATGTTACACTTTTACATGCTGTACACGATAAATCAAACTGTGTAAGTCACTCCTTGAATGCACCAACATGAAGACTGTTAAAAACTGTGTGATTTTTCTTGATGAAAGCAGCTTTTTTTTTTTTTTTTAAACTGTATTACTCAAGTACCCAAGAAGAAATGGTGAACGAAGATGATTACGAAAGATGAATACTGCCAAAGGAGTTACAGAGTGTGGACATCAACCTGCAGTCATTCTGGTCAAACTGATGTTCTGCAGAGGAGGAGTGCAACACTTCCTGTTGCGATGTGCTCTGTATCCTGTTTTCCACAGTCAGTGGTCATGCGTGTCATTCCCCTCTGAGAGGTTCTGTGGGCACGATCTTGTGACCCTGCACTGTGAAACTTCTCAGACTGAATAGAAGCAGACTTCACATGTCGCTGGGGGAAAACTCTGTATGTCAGCAAAAACAATGTATTATAGCACAACAACAAATTCTGTCTGGAAAATGTGAGCCCAGTGTACCCTAGTAACTGCTGATTGGTCTGACTAAGTAATTGACTTTATAGATCAGGTCTTCCCTGACGTTTTTTGAAGCGTCATCTAGTCAAATATTGACATGCTATCACGGTATAATTTGATGTGCTGTACATTATGTTGCTGTGAGAACATTAGTACACTTTATAAAAAAAAAAAAAAAAAAATGTGTGTGTGCAAATATAGTTGTGCAAGCACTGACACCTCCAAACAGGCCTAAAGACTTGGGGGGCAAGCTATGTGACTGTGAAGTAAGAGGTGTCACTGTAACTGCTTGTGTGCATGGGGTTTAGCCATCAGAGATACACATCTTGTGACTGCATTCAGGCATAGAAAGCTGTGAAGTGCTCAGTCACACCCTGTGGCGGGACAAAACCAAAACGATCACAAGCACTTGGTCAGAGAGAATGCAGGGTACAATCTATGTATGATCACAGCGTGCTGAGTTCCCTGGGATACAAATATAGCAACGATATAGCTGCTTCAGCACATTAAAGGGACTCACCCAGTTTTAAGCATGGTAACACTCTTAATAAAAACATAAAACAAGAAGTAAAAGAGACAAAAACATAGGTTTAGCTCAGGCTTTTTAGAGGCCCATCTTATTTACCCTGAACTTGGAGCCTGTCCAAATTTTGTGCCAGTTATATTAACCAGCAGCTCTTGACCTTGTGGAAATTGAAGGCCTTCCTTAAGGACCCTTCAGCAAGTACTACAGCATGCACACTATGTGCATGTATTGTAAGCTTGCTGACATATGGGCTTGGTCTTGATGAATGGATGGGGTATCCACTGGGGCACCATGCTAATGATGCTTCCGTTATTGTCAACGCTAGTCAAAGTAATTGAAACTAAGAGCATTTTCTGACATAGTCATGTTTAAGTTCTATATTGCAAACTGAAACTGTTTGATAATAAGGCCCATAGCATGTGATTTTTCACGGTAATGATTTTTATAGTAGTTAAACTGATAATATTGCATTGCTAAATGTCTTAAAGTTTAGCATCAGTATCAAAGAAAAAATAGGTAAATGAGGCGTATGGTCAGTTGCAAAGCAGCACCCCTGGAGCCAGCAGGAATTGAGTATGTTAAAGGGCACAGCAGGGAAAATGCTTGCTGATGGGGGGGTTGATCTTGGGTCTGCGTTGAAACATTATCTCTCTAGCCACAAGGCCAATCTTCCACAGACAAATCTAAAGAACTGATAAAAAAGCCCAAATGGATAAAAAAGACAGACAAGTCTTACAAAGGCTTGGACACACTGACTCCATGTTACATAAATGGACTCATTTTAATGGCAACCTTCAAGGAACTGAATCTAAAAGAGAATTTCCCAGTTCCTCTTTCTATAACATGTCACTCTGTGTGCGCATGTATGCGTGTGCATTTCTTAGGCCAGTAAGACTACCACACTCAGGCTACAGAAAAGATCTCAGCATCTGAAAGGTCTTTGAAATGCATTATGTAGAAGGGGACTTTTATAAAGGGATGACTTTTATAAAGGGATGATGTGAATATGCTGAGAAATAAACACCCAAAGAGAAAGGTTCAAACTGTGATCACAGTCAGTATTACAATGCAACAAGTTAAAGAATTGTTAAATCTGAATTAAGTCTAGTTAAGTCTTAAATCCAGTTGTTTGTTAATACAGTCTAGTTATTTCAGCAGATTGAACTGCAATGAATTGAACACTGTTTTCACTGTGTGAGTGATATATTCCAATATTTAAACAACTTTTTTTACAGTAAATATCAATAATAACCACCATTCTCTACTTCCTGAAAACTTTTCTCCAAACTAATGTGCATATATGAGATTAAGTGACAAGAGAATATCAGGAACTAACTCCCTGGTTACCATGAGAGTTGGCATAGCAACCAGTAAATCGAAAGGAATTACCAGCACAACTGGAATGACTTTTTGACATATCAAATTGCTTTACTCCAACTATGCATGCTTTGTAAAACTTATATTTTAAACATGTTCTACCCTGGAGCTATAAAATTACTAGACTGGATAAATTTCCTGCTTCATGTACACTTTATGGTCTGTATTGTATGTACACCACAGTACAACTGTGTGTTGATTGACTTTATCACTCAACACATGAACAATATGTCACAGTGAAATAAAAAAAAAGAAAAATCATCCAATGTTGTACAGTACACTGAAAATAGTTGTGGAGGAAATAGTGCTGGGCTTGCTGCAACGCACACTGTGTATTAATATACTTGGAAAATGCCACTGTAAATGTCATCAGTTTTGCTCAGGCAGCTGTGATTAACATGGGGCCAGACAGGGTAGGCCACACTCTGTGTGGTTTGAACAGCTCCTAAAAGAGAGACAGTAACAATTATAGTCAGCTGTCCGTTATGCACGAAAGCAAACTGATATATTGATCAACATCCCTTGAAATTACAACAGACGTGAAGACAGAATCAGCAACCATTAGCTCACTATTTTGCCACAAAATAATACTGCACATAACCTGGAATACCATTTGCTGTAATATGACAATGGTATTTTTTATAAAGACAGCAATGATTAAATGTTGATGGTATAGTATTTATAGCATGTGTAGTGCTTGAAAAAATAAATACATCTAGTAACAAGCACTTATACACATTGAATAGAAAATGTTTTCAGTTACAACCACTGCTGCCAGTGCTGACTAGTCAGGGATTGGTCAAGTGTTCCTTGATGATTAATGTTTCTGACTGACCGTTACATTGTACAATTAAGTTTTAAAATGGATTTGTTTTTGACAGCAGCCTTCAGAATAAACTGCTGACCAGCGTCAGAAGTTAAACATATCCACAGTATGATTTCTATCTTGCAGAGAGGAATATTTTGAGCACCTTGCCTTATCAGAATGCTGCAGTCTTCCTCTTAAACAGACAACAATGATATACCCAGTGATATTTTTTCAATGCACGTTGTGACATCAGATCACAAAATAGATTCATCAGCGTTCACATAGTCTAGGTCAAGATATTACCAGAATGCTTTTTTGAAAAGTAGTGTAATCTCAGTGAATGCCATTATGATTCTCCTATGATTCTCCTCTAGGTTATCCATAATAATGGATAACCTAATAATGGATAACCTAACCACATGAACAAACAGTGTGTGTAAGGTGAGGTAGCTGACAAGACCTCTGCCGTGTCTTTTCGTCATCATTATCAGTTTAGTGCAGAGGCACTGTGTTTCCCTGAGAATTACCATCCCCTCCTGATAAACATAATCTCCATTAACTTCTGTGGGATTGCAAAACAGATACCTTCACCTAATCCTCAAGCTCTGCGTGTGTGTGTGTGTGTGTGTGTGTGTGTGTGAGCATTAACACTTCATTTGGCAGGACATTTTTCCTCTCAGGTTCATTCATTTGACTGAACTTAAAAGATTAATACTGAATAGAGCCACATTTCTGAGATTAGAAAGAAAGAAAGACAAAGAAAGAAAGAAAGTGTGTGTGTTTGTGTTTGTGTGAGTGATTGCATCTTTGAATGAAAACTTGGTTTTGATTGTTCCTGATGATCTATTAAGCTCTTTATTCAGACTTTGTTACTTTTTTCATGATTTGTTGAGATAATTTACCTTGATACTATTGTAATGATTTTAATGTGAATATGTAGTTAATATGAAGAATTGTTAAGTAGACCTATTGGACTGAAACATACTCTGTGGCTCCTGATTGGATAACTTTTAAATGTTAATTGCACACAGGTGTGTGTGTGTGTGAACCCTCACCTGTGCTATCTTGGCAGTCTAGATTGCCACCCTGATGAAGGCAGAGGCCAAAATGTGAGCGATTCACATTTCGTCCAATAAATTACCTTTTTAACTGCAAGAGAGAAGTGTGTATTTAATTGTACTTTTTTACTATATTTTTTCAGTGATCAAATATAACTCAGACATGTTATGCAGTTATTTATGCTTTATAGACATGACATTATTTTGACTATTTTGAACAAAAGAATGACTTCTGAACTCTGTTTGTGTTAGCCTATATGTGTAAAGTGTAAATCTTTACATTTAAATGTGATTATTTATCTATTTATTTATTTATTTATTTTTCAATTACAGGAGTCATCAAAAAAGCTATAGCAAGAGTACAATTTGGTCAAAGAAGACTGAACTGTATACAGTATTGTTGTGACAGCTCAGTGTGATAAACTCCATATTTTACTCTAAATAATTGAACTGTCAAGAAATCCAAAGCATGATATACCTCATGCAGAAAAGGGATTTTTGAAGCATATGGAATGAATAAAATTAACAGTTTTGAGCAAAGCTGTTGCAGTGTTTGTCCTCTTTAAAACCCTTTCTGTCAAGACACTGGCCCTGACAAGCCTCTTCATTATGATTGGCAGTGAAGGGAGGGGACAATAGAGGCCCTGATAAATGTGAGGTTTCATATTCTCCTCCTGACAAATCATCAATGGCCAGGAACCTTCACCAGACACACTCTGATGCTCCCACCCACACAAATTTACAGAAGTCAAAAGTTCCTTTTTCAATTTGCAGTCAAACAGTGGGCCTTGTTTATTTCGCTTAATGAGGGAAAAAGTTAATGGTCAAAGAATAGTGAAGCTCATAAGTGTATACTGTACACGAACAGAAGGAGAGACATTTTTGGTTTTCGTTTAGCGAGAGGAAATTTTGAAACATTGTGCAATGGTGCCGCAAAAGTTTTGAAAGGTTGTGAGAGAGTATTGCCAGCAGAGCCTGAGAATCGGTTCACTGGAGAAGAGGTCTCCATGTTGCATCCATACAGAATGGAGAGCTACCTCATCTCACCCGTAAGTATAGAAATATATTTTCTTTCTTCTAAATTCTCTTGACCTGGTCATATCCAAGGGTTAAAAGGGCTCCTTTAGTTTTTCTTTTCGGTGTGCACCACGCCTAGACAACATATTAGCTGTTAAAAAAAAAACAGAAAAGTATTTATGCAAAGTTTGATATTTTTGTGTGGTATCAGTTTCAGAATTTCATGATTCACAGTGAGATTTTCGAATTCGTTTTAAATGTGGAATGCATACTTCAACCGGGCTAAAATAAGAATTATTGAACACAATTTATCAGTAGTGGCCAAACAACAACAACAAAAAATGTTGTTTTGTCATTACCATGCTCCAGTCATGTTGATAACACAAATGATTTGCAAAGTTAAATGTGAACCTATTCAGTGTGAGGATTAATGTGCCCTTTTTAAATAACATGCATATTTTTCATGTGATGACTTTTTCACATGAAAGCATAAACACGTAACTGTGATCTATGATAGTTTCTCAGTTCTGCAGCTGAAGTTGTATCTATTTGCCTCTGCAGCCTCCAGAGGAAATGTACGATCCTGAGATCTACAGACAACAAATTACAGAATATGCATATAATCCATATGTTTTAGATGGAGATATCCAGTCAGGTGAGTTCAACTCTATTTAAAATTTTGATATTTGTCTTATTCGTGTGACCAGTGTTAAATTCAAACAGTACTTGCTGTTTTGAATTACAGTCACAGGTTTTCCCCACATGTACAAATAGAAAATAAATCTAAGTAAGTTGAATTTAATGAGACCAGTTGAGATCAGTCATGGAGCTCACGCCACAAACTTAATCCATAAAAATATGAATAATTTATACAGTGCTTTCAGTTATCATTGATAACAAATACAGCAGTCATTAGTAATTTACTTACTTAATTAAATCGGCATTGTGTTATGTGATTACATTGAGCGTTTTTGTATATTGCATATAAAAAGTGCAGTATGTAGGTGGTGCAGCTGGAGCCTACCACATAGGGGTGTATGGAACACAGGAAACAGATGCCATTTCTGTCAGCCGCTAAAACTACAGACATAGAACAACTTTCGCCCCATGGGGTTTTGCTGGTACAGGACCGGTCCCTTACTTTCTCTTGTAATCAACTGTTTTGAATATGGCACCAAAACAACCAAAAACTGAAATTAGAAGACAGTTGATCCATTATCAAAGTGGTGGATGGTGGTGAATGTTACTTCTGCTGATGTGCAGACATGATATGTTAATGAATTAAGAATAATAAGATAGCCTGCCAGATGTATAATGACATTGTCTTATCATTAAGCTTGCTTTTGTTATGAGTGCAGACTATTTAACAATATGATGGCAGCACATCAGCATGTGACATTTGTTGTATTCGCTTCTATTTGTTTCTTTGGTTATCTCCATGTTATACTTGATTTTTTTTTTTTTTTTTGTCATTTGATGAATGAGAGAATGAGAGAGAGAAAATGAAAAGAAAACTGCTGTAGCAACAAACAGGAAAGACCTTCATGCTGAGTCTCCTATTATTCTCCGAATTTCAGTCGCAGTAGTTTATGCAAACTCACGGGCAATAGGAGTGTGCAGCCAATTGTTTGTATGAATTCTTTTTAAATGCTTTGACATCCATTTTTTAAAATAATAAAATCACCTCATCTTTTTGAGGACTTTTCATAGCTTTTGCAACCAGTGCACTATTTTCCTTGATAACCTTACAGAGCCAACAAAGCAGTAGTCTTACAGCACTTAATATCAAACATGTTATAATATTTCTCACCTCCTCTGTTTAGATCACTGGGACTACCACCCACACCATGTGCACCCTGCAGAATTTGAAAACCTCCAGGAGACCCACTTCACAGAGCTCCAGAGCGTGCAGCCTCTCCACCCGCCCAGCCTGGGCCGACATGACACTGTCCGATGTGACATGGAGAGCCTGCTGGACCCCAACCTTGGGGCTCATCCGCATGTGTTACAGCAGCCAGTAAGTCCCTCTGCACATCCGTCAACGAGAAGCACACACCAGCAAAAACACACAAATGTGCAAATATAAATAAACAAACAGATGCATATCATCAGCAAGCACACACACATACACTTGCATTACAATTTGTGAATATGTAAATGTAAATGGGGTTAACGTGGAAAGGAAGTTACTGGGAAGCTGCATGTGTTCACAGTCCTGGGAAATGGAGATTTCTGTTTAGCAAGAAGTGTTGATGACATCACACACTCAGATCTGTCAACTCACAAATACATGATGATGAACTCAACCAGCTCACATAGGCCCTCAGGTTTGGCCCTATAAGGCCATGGGCAACTATTTAGTGACTCACTCTTGAGGGAGGATGATGGTGATGATGAAGAGGAGGAGGAGGTGGAGGAGGATACTGAAAAACATTTGCAAGTGTTTTAAACTGCCACCATTGTCTTAAAGTGTTGAAAGCTATTATTACCATTACTGTTTCAGGAGAGTGGGCTTTCCTGAGCATATCATGTGATAGTCTTCTGATGGGCTCTCAGTGTTTTTGGTCATGAGCTTCACTGTAGTAAAACTAAATGAAATAATATTATAAGGCACCACAAATTATTGATTGCCTGAAAATGCTGTACAAAGGCCTGTATGACTGTACAGGAGTGAATGAACTACTGGATTTGGTTTAAACTGTCTTACATCTGAATGAAGAAAATTATTTTGGTAGAACTAGTTATTTTTCAAAACCAATCAATGCTCTACTTGGCTCACTCCATGCCACATTTACATGCCTCATCAGTCCAGTGGTGAACAACTGAACCCGAACAGAGACCTCTGGGATGGGACTGCACTATGTCACAGTGTAAAGTTTAACGGCATAAATGGGAGGAGCAAGTGATTGTTTATTTAAATTTATCCTTGACCTCAGTTTACCTTTCTTGTGTCTTGTTGTACCCCTTCAGTACTGCAACACACACAGATTATCACTCACCTATGTGTCTATGTTAGCCTCAGCTGGATTGGGATTGTGAGCCGTGTTAGGGTTAACGCTTTACACAGTAATGTATTATTGTCATCACATTACTTGTACCAGTGATGGAGTAAGGCATTACTGTTTTAATTTCAACGATCATACTGCATATACTGCTGATCTAACAGATAAAATGTTATTTATGTTGCATTCTGCAGCCTGTTGAACTTCTTCATTGGTGCATCAGCTTTTGAAAAATCTAAAAAGTGGTAAATACCAGGAAAAAAAAGTCTGAATCTAATGCTGTTGGCTGTTTCTTTATTAAAAATCTTATAAGAAAGATTATTTAGAGCTGTAATGTTGGCTTACAATATTTATCACTCCAATGAATGCCATCATTTTAGGATTTAACACAAAAGCAATGTAACCAGAAGTGTAACTAATTGCTTTTCTTCGTGAGAAATAATGTAATTAAGTGATTTTTTTTTTTTTTAAATGAAAAGTATTGTGTAATTTCTAGATTTTTTTTTCCAGTAACAACCCTGGCACTGCAGCAAGTGGAACTAAACATACATCCATTTTTGATATATGAAAATATTTTCAGAGACATTTAGCCATTTGAGTGGGATACAGAGGTAACTCTCCCTATGTATCCTACACCCTTATCTCAGTGTTGGCTTTTTGAAAGTCCTCAAAGATTTGAGCACAAAATTTTAGAGTCAAGCATATCCCAGTAACAGTTAAGGTGTAATATTTAAGAATTATATAATTGATTGCAAAGACACTCAAAGACTACAAACACACACACATACACAGATACTAATATATGCCTTATAAAAAAAAAAAAAAAAAAAAAAAAAAGCCAAAACGCTGCGGTAGACCAACCAACTTAGCTGTTCTCACCCGTTGCATGTTTTGAATGCGTTGCCCACCAAAGCATGTATTTATAGTAGCAACCACACATCACAGCTCATGCAGACAGAGGCTCCCATACTCTTTGTCACCTCCAGTCAGAAGATTATATTGCAACACATCAAAGTGTGAATGTGATCCGCGGTATGATTCATAATTAAGAGCACAGCCTCTCTCAAAGGCCTCGCTGCAGGTTTGACCACATTGTATCAACAATCCTATCCTGTTATTGAAAACTAGGAATGGTTTTCCACCCACATCTTCCTTGCAGGCTGATATTATTAGAAGTATTTCTTCTAATAATGTATTTTTTGCCTAGGAAGCTCAATTTTAATTTCTCTGCATATAGTTGATATATGGTCTTCTTATAGTCTAGATGGTCAGTGTTGCAGATGACTGACAGGTGACTTGTTGCTTTGCGCATGGTGATAGCATTCCTAAATCATCACAATACCCAATGCCCATGAAATTAAAATGACCAAATCATAATGGTGTGTTCTAGGTGCCATTCTTCCCTCGAGCCATATATCCACACCTGTCTCCTGTGCAGCGAAGCTCCGATGATGAGGAACATGGTGGACGAAGCCCCCCGTTGGAGGTGTCTGATGAGGAGTGTCTGAGAGACCGAGTCCCCTCTCTCACAGCTGGAGAGCTCGGTAAGGAGCGAGATGTGCAGAATGTGGGCTGTATTTTTAACATCACGCCGGCTCCTCACATGATATGCCAACTATAGTGCTGATCATTGGCAGTAACTGAAACCATAATCACATTCACCAAAATTTAAAAAAAAAAAAAAAAAAAAAAAAAAAAAAAAAAACTGACATCAGGCCATCATACTGCTTAAAAATGATGTAATCTGATTGCAGGTTTCTCTCCAGCGATTATAATTATATGGCTAATTAATTTGTTAATTGCCTAGAATTTTTGGAGGTTGTATTATTATAGACTGGCAACACCATATTACAATTAGTATCATCTACCACATGCACACTGTTGGGTTGAAGTTTATTTAAAGCACCAAATCACTGACTTAAACCCTCACAGGAGACATGTAACTATGTTTTTATTGCACATCTATATAAAATAATTACCAAGGTACGGACCTCAGTGTCCTCATAGTTGGCTACAGCCATGGATATTTTGAAAGAGCAACGGCCAGTGGGGAAACTCCAACTCAGCCAACTGATGGTGTAACTTCATCACTCAATTAGTAAATCAGTGACTCAGTGATGGACATTCACGTAGGGCTGACCTTGTTGTTTTTCATCCAGCCAAAAATCACCCAAAAATCCAAGGATAGAAAAAAACCTTGAAAAGAACCACTGAGAGAGAGGCACCTTCCTGGCCAGTCATATGTGCAATATATGCCAACCAGGTGGGCAAATTGTAAAATTAAATTAGCCAATTAGACCAAATCAGAAATACACACAAGATATACAAAATAAATTATATAAAGAAAACACTCTAGGAAAACCGAGAAAAGAATAAAGACAAAACCTGAAATCTACTTCCAGCCTCTCAGTTACTTGTATTTACAGTGACAGCCTTTCAAAAATGCTAAGAATAATGAAATAATGGAAAAATAGAAAATTTTGTCCATCAGCTCCTATTTTGAACAGCAATGGTATGCCAAAGGTTTATCCTTGAGGGTCAACTCTGTATCACAGGGATCTGTAATTAATTCTGCTGTATTTTTGCAGTCACCCATGGGCTGGAGCATCAATTTTAAAAAATAAATAAATAAATAAATAAATAAATATGACCTTTTAATGGATAAGATAAGATAAGATAAGAACTTTAATGTCCTCTTATCACATTCACCTCACTCAAGACATATTGAAAAAAAACAGTCAGCATGAAGAGTGAGCGTGCAGTGTCAATCAACTAATCAACCAGATTGACATTTTCACTGAGCCATTCAGCAGTGTTGAAGACATGACAGTGATGCAGTAACTCATGTAGTGCTGCGTCTTCCAGTGCTTCTCAAAATCTAGGGCATTTTCATTTGCAGGGTTAGGATTAGAGTTGAATGTACTTGGTCTTAAAGTGGATCTAAAAAGAGAAAATTATTTCAGCTCTCACTTCTCTACTCTTTTGAAAGAGAGACCAAATCTATTTTGAATTCTCTTCAACTCTACTAACATCTTTACCCGCTGTCCATACATGTCTGAGATCAGTCAAAGACCTGATCTCAAGTGCCCCCAACTCTGAACCCTAACCAAATTAAATTACTCTAATCCAGCTCATTTGAATTTGGTAAAATTATAATATCTATCTATCTATCTATCTATCTATCTATATATATATATCTATGTATCTTTGTATATATATATATATATATATATATATATATATATATAGATAGATAGATAGATAGATAGATAGATATAGATATATAGATATATATAGATATATCTATATATCTATAGATATAGATATAGATATAGATATAGACATATATTAGAGCTGCAGCTATCAAATATTTTAGTAATCGAGTATTTGACCAAAAATTCTGTCGAGTAATCGAGTAATCGGATAAAATGCGTTTTTGCCAAGATAAAGAGCAATTATGAATATATATATATATATATATATATATATATATACTGTGTGTCCATTGTGTGTGTGCGCGTGTGTGTGTGTGTGTCACGGACACGTCTTGGCATGGCTGTTTGGAGGCGCACCACACGGTTTTTGGAATGAAATAGTTCGTTTTAATATTCTAACACATTTCTGTTCGTGTTAATTTCGTCAGCTATTTTTCAATTCAGATTTAGTCTTAGTCTTGTGTCAAACGCCCTTATTAATTTTAGTCATATTTAGTCAACTTGAATTCTTTTTTGTTTAGTCACATTTTAGTCGATGAAAAGTCTTGGCATTTTAGTCTAGTTTTAGTCGAAGAAAATCCAAAGTATTTTAGTCTAGTTTTAGTCGACTAAATTACAAAGTATTTTAGTCTAGTTTTAGTCAATAGTCTTTTTTTAGTCTTTGACCTGCATCATGTTGGCTTTTTTTTTTTTTTGATTTAACAATATGTTAAATTATTATTATGTTAAAAATGTAAATTGCTTATCAAACAGACCTGACAATTCGGCTACCAATGAATGAGCAGTAGTATGCATGTGATAACATAGATTGAAAAATAAGCCGAAGTGATACCTCTTCTATGAATAGACAAGCTAAGCCAGTGTGCTGCTGTTAGCCAGTGAAAATAGAGCGGAGTGGCAACTCTTCGCTTTGTTACACAATCTATGTCTGTGCGCTGCTGTTTTAACTTTGTTCTCACCGCGCTACGCTTCAGACAGCGCCAGTGGGTGTGTGCTCCTCAGTTACACACACACACACACACACACACCTCGGCATGAGCACACAGCAGCGCAGGAGGAGAAAACCTAACGCGCGGTTGTGCCACATTAAAAATAGTCCGTGCGAAACACCGCGGATTTATATTTTTATTTATTTATTTATTAAGCAATTCTTCGAGGCGGGAAAAATTACCGAGGCAAAAAAAGAGTCGAGGTACTCGATTACTTCGAGTAATCGTTTCAGCTCTAATATATATATATATATATATATATATATTTCTCTTTTTCTTCAGTAGCAGAATTTGTGAAATACTAAGTACGTAAATATTAGTGTCAGTTGAAAATGAATAAGGTTGCAATTGTTTTATTTTTCCAACAGGGAACAAAAAGAAGATCCGTTTGTACCAGTTCCTGCTGGACCTTTTGAGGAACGGCGACATGAAGGACAGTATCTGGTGGGTGGACCGAGACAAAGGGACATTCCAGTTCTCTTCCAAACACAAGGAGGCTCTCGCACACCGCTGGGGCGTCCAAAAGGGCAACCGCAAAAAAATGACCTATCAGAAGATGGCTCGTGCTTTGCGAAACTATGGCAAAACTGGAGAGGTCAAAAAGATCAAGAAGAAGCTGACGTACCAGTTCAGTGGTGAGGTGCTGGGAAAAACTCATCTAGAGAGAAAAGCATATATGTAGATAGAGGGAATAATGAACTATTATGACAATCATGACACAGGGGACATGAGTGACGTTTGTGCATAAGGCAGATGCTAATGTAGATGCTTTTAAGTTGTTTAGTCAACCTAGCTGATCTTGTAAATAGCATTATTTCAACAATAATAACGTCATACCTGCTGTAAGATATTGGAGCGTTGCAGGTTACGTAGGTAAGCAACAGAAATAAACAGTAATCTATACCCAGCCTCACAATATATTCCATGAAGCTAGTATGGCGCACTGCTATATATATATGGAGCTATGGCAAGACTCCAGAATGACTCATTGTCTATAACAAGACAAGCTGGATACCAGTTACTAAAGCAGTATTATTCAAAGTTGAAGCAGGAAAGTGCATATAAGGTCACTTTAGCCTGTGTTTCTAAAGGGAAATTACTTTGATGGTAAAATGCTCCAGTAGAGCAAGATGTATAACAACTAGATGTTCTCACAGAACTCACAGGCAGGTCATAGTTCACAGTTTTCACGGCGCAGTATGTGCTGGCATTCCTCTGACACAGATGCACTGTGTTTGACTCTTGTGTTGGACTCGCTGAGCGGCTATTTTGGATCGCGCGGCTAGGATCGTGCTCTAGTACAGCAGCACCACAGCAGTTAAAATTTAATACATCAAGGAACTGCAGACATAAATAGCAATAAGATGAACTGTCCAAGTGCACTCACTGTGATTTGGTTACCTGTGTACCATTTTATATCACACAGTAATCACAACATATTTGCGTTATTAGAAAAAGTAATGATTTGTACAAATACATAACAATCTGTATGTTACAGTAAAAAAAATGACTGATGTTAATAGTGCTAATATTGTTGGCTGAGAAAATGTGTTGTAAAATCACAGGGTGAACGTGTTCTTGTATCTGTGCACCTTGACACACCGCAGACTCCAACCCCTTTCCCATAGTGGAACAGCCAAAGGGTAAAGTATGCAGTATATGCTCCAGTCGTTTGTTCTGAATTTGTATTGAATGTTATCATGAAAATGGCTCAAACATTTTTATTATTTTTTCATGTGTATCTTTGCATACTTTGGTCACTGTTTGTCCACAACCTGTAACAAGCATTTTGTTCACTTCATACTGTGGCAGAGCAAGACAGAGTTTAGCTCGAACTGTCTGGGAAATGAGCTGTACATTACGGTGATTAGTAACACTAGAGCCAGCTACAGTTGTGCACTTGTGTTACTTGCAACATATAAGGCCACGTATCCAATAGACATGCTTATACTGGAAAAAAAATAATCCATCATAACAGATGATTTACTCTGATATTGAGTCGGAAAATATCATTGCATTTGCCAAAGTGGTGAGATAATTGAACTTGTTTCCAGTTTGTCACAATGAGGTAGATCACACCTCTGGCATCAAAATGTGTCATTTGAGAAAAACTAGCTGATTTGCATCAGAAACAAGTGAAATTATGTCTCCCTACTGGCACATTTGTTTCACTTGTTTTGAGAAAACTGGGACTTAAAGATTTAATACAGGATTAAATTAGGAGTTGAGATGATTTTTTTTTTTTTTTTTTTGTGCAGTGTACATATTTATGCACATCCTTATGAATGCATATGTTGTGCTCAGGCACCCGTGCTCAGGTTCATGCTTGAGCACACACACACACACACGCAGACACACACACACACACACACACACTCACCTCATTGGACCCAAGATGATGAGTGTTTAGCTTGAGCTAACGAAAAATAAGACAACTTTTTCTTGTCAGTTAAATGGTCTTCACTTTGATTTTTTTTTTTTTTTTTTTTTTTTTTTTTTTTGCATTGTGCACCTTTAAAGAGTGGAGGCCAATGATAGAAAGTTAGAAATATTTAAAAGCTGTTAGTGATAGGAGTATTATATGAATTACATTGTACTGAATTAGTACATTTGTGAACAAACACCAGATTGGGAAAACAGAATTGCCAGCTGCTTTCGGGACAACTGGGACAGTTTGCTGACTGAGGGAGATATTTATCACTGCAAAATGTACCTGAGGAAAGCAGTGATGTGGACATGAACTTGATATCACATAAAGGAGAAAATTGACATTATGGCCTGTCTATCCTCCTCATTACATCATGTTCAAATGCTTTCCAGCCCCTATTCTTGACTGTGTGTCAGGTTTTAATGTCAGGTTTTTGCCTGTCCCTGTGACTTCAAATAAAGTCAATTTATGAGTTTTTATTTGAAATTTTGTGCTTTTTCTGTCGGTTTTGTGGCTTGAACAAGCAAGGGCGTCTGGGTGGGAAGGGGGTTCATCCTCACACAATTATCAACACCACTTCTACTACCACTTTTATAAAACACCACCATACGGGTAAAACACTACAGTATCTGGTGTCCAAGACCCAACAGCTCCCCTCCATGGTCAAAATGTAACTGGGACTCTGAAGTGACAGAATACTATTGGGACTAAGACAGAAAGACAGAAAAAAATAAATGGCTTATGATACTGATAATCCTTACTCATGGCATTTGTTTTGCATGTGTCTGGACACACATGCCAGGGAAGACAAAAATCACAGGCACCATTCACAGGCTGCAACAAGCAACAATCTTGCCATAATTCAATAACTGCTTTATGGTGCTATATGTAGCCTTTTGTCTTTCTCAAACTTAACACCACATTTACCATAAACCCCCGCTACTTCCTGTCAAAAACAGGATGTTGCGACTTGTAACCCTCATGCTTCCTGGCATCAAACTGCTTGTATTTGTTGTGAAGAGCCAGAAAAAGCACTGAAGCTGATAACGGCCCTTGATAACTCTGACTGTACAACGTAAGCTGACATGAAACTGAAACATTGCAGTGAGAATAGTGGAAATGCAATAAAAGGGTCTTGTCTTGACTTGAAGGCAGACAAATGGACTCAAATGCAGGAACAGAGGTAGGTTCCAGTGAATAATACATGGATTTACCAACAAATGCTAGAGACGTTGTGGAGCACAGGCATGACAAGCAGAGGACCAGACAAAAAACTGAACTGAAAGCATGACTTCAACATTAACTGAACTGATTAACTCGACACCAGTGACGAGACTGGACAACATGAGGGGAACTGATTTGCTGAGAGAACACTGGGAGCAGGGTAGGACTAATGAGACCAAACTCAGGGCAAGAGTGGAGGAGCAAACAAGCAGGGCTGGGTCCAGTGAGAGAGGGACACGCTGAGGAGGGACAGAACTCAAGCTTCTAGAAGTCCACAGAGTCTACAGGGGAAACACAGAACATACACCACATATTTTACAAAATGTCCAAAAACCACATGACCATGACACATATAGCACCTTTAATCAGGGTATCACATCCTGAATCATCCATCCACATCTTGGAGTAAAGCTGCAACACATCAGTATTGCCATCAGTATTGCATTATTACATGCAAACCGGCAACAGGACACTTCTTGGTACACTGTTTGGGTGATGTTATCGTGAAAATAACCAGCTTACCACACATGTTGTCATATTACCAAATGTGAGCCTGCAATAGTGTCTAGATGTTCCTTAGTTGGGTGAAATACCGACCAATGAGATGGAAGGTGAAAAGCTAAAGTACAGGCCTAATAGGTGCACAGTTGTGGAAAGATTCCCGGAAGGCCTTGGTCCACCAGGGGAAAGGCACTCCCTTCTCTGCCATCAGATAAAAGGAATAGTCTGGCTACTTTCTCTAAACCACCTTGGGTCACTTCTTCATTCCTTTTTTTCAGGGCTGGGTGACAGGCTGCGGCACAGATCTGGGGAGAGCAAACAGACTTATGTGGATTCAGGATCTAAATTTAACCCTTGCCTTCCATCATGCCCTCCCTCTCAAGGCCTGTCATTCAGCTGAGGTGTTGGAGGAAAGGATGGTTGAAATATGGCCTGCCTGGGGTCAGACATGTCGAGGGTGTTGCTGCTTGGATGGGATGAGGTGGGGTGGGGGGCAGAAGGGGAGAGGGGAGGGGTGTATGTCATTGTTGTTTGGACATGGTATTGGGCCTGGACAGAATGACAGGAGAGGTGGGTTGGTTTATGAAAGGAGGGGAGGCTATTCGGGACCCCCACTATTAAAGCAAAGGGGTGAGGTAGACAGGATTCTGTAGGAACCGTGACACACACTGTGGAGGGGAACAGATAGCTCAGGATGCCAGAGCCAGCTAAAAAAGCAGGTAAGTGTACTTGATCACATTCTGCTGGTTTTTTAATTTTCCAGTGTTGTTTCCCTTAGTTATAACACAGAACTCCTTGCTTTTTCTAAAAACCCAAACTCTTCATATTTGTGAGTATACTCAACTCTTCCAACTTCATGACATTGTTTATTGTCTTCAGCATTGCAACCCATCAGCCTTCATACTGTATGACCTGTCATTAAATACCCTAAATATCTGTATAATAATAATAATTATATACTGCAGCTGTGTATACTATACTTGTTCTTGCCTTTATGTAATTTCTGTTGTAATAGGAAAATGACCAGACAATGCAATCCACATCACCATATGTATGAAAAAAATGTGTCTTGGATAGATTCCAAGGCACATTTTTTGTATAGATTTCACCAGAATGATGGAAAATTACAAAAACAGCATAGCTCAGACCTTATATGATGACCAGTGCCATATTATTACATGTTCACAACATGCCTTTTACATGACACAAAATGCAACGGTATGCCATGGGTGCTGTTTAGTCATGTGACCCAAGTGTTTGACAACCCTGAGAGGGTATACCTGTCATTCTGGAATTGATAAAAATTTAAATGTTCTGTTTTGCAGTATAGAGCAATTTGTGTGCAATGGTATATGAAAAGCATCAATTTATCTTGTGGGTTATTTTTTTCCAAATTTCCTTAGAGATATCAAGATTTTTTTTCTTTCTTTCTTTCTTTTTTTTTTTTTTAGATCAGACCCAGTACAGTAACCTCTGCCTTGTTAGCCATAATCTGTAACCCCATCACATTGCCACTAGTGATACCTCAAACATACTTTATAACTTATTTTAATGAGCCAGTTTGGCAACGTAGTCACCACCATAGCTATGCTCACCATAAAATATGGCCTCTGTAGTGACAGTCAAAATCACAGCACTATGTAATTATCCCAATGAAGTTCCAAGTGCTTTACGGTGATGCCAATAAAGCAGTGTTACAGTTAATCTAAGCCCCATTGGCTCTGTGATAAAAAGAGGAGCTAACCTATAAATCAAGTCAGGACCTCAGACGCACTACTCAAGTTCTAGGTGACCGACATCATCCAAGATGAAACCGACACTGCTACATTTCCAGCATCACTGCGTTCACAAAGCAGACGTCACTCATTTTGCACCACTGATCCAAAAATGCCCGACAGGATTCCAACTTGACAAATGACTTTCCACAGATATTTTTCCTCAGTGCGAATGCATTACCGTTTGTCGAGTGAGAGGCTCAGCATATCGGATGACACAGTGCAGCCCAAATAGTCAACTTGTGTGTGCTAAGACCTTTAGCATTCAGGATTTGTTAAACAATAACAGTTATGATGTGCTTGAGCCCGAAAGAGATTATCATCAGTACCTTGATATTAACAGGATGCTTCTTTGTCTTTGACATTTCTCTTCTTTTTTTTTTTTTTTCAGTAGAATATAAGATCCCAGACTGTGTTGTAGGTCAAAGGGTTACAGGGTCTGCTCTGTTGGTCAGAACTAACATGGCCAGTAATAACTACATTCTTAAAATCTGTTCTAATAACAATAAGCATCAGTGTAAGTCAGATATTAACAGTGTAATGAGGCAATTTATCAATATAAAATTACTTACATACAGTCTTTTTTTTGTACTTACAATGCATTCTATATTAGTTGGAACAGTAAGAAGGATTTTAATTATGAGAAAAGTCATTTTTGCTTTAAATCAGGGGTAATAACGATGGGAACAGAAACAAAGCAGATATAATCAGTGTTAGAGGGAGAGGGGACAAACGGCAGGGAACACAGCCTGCAGACAGACTGAAGGCATATCATTGTCTCTGTGCCTCCATAGTCACGATATAGATAGAGCCCAACTAATCCCTCCAGAATGATACCTGTGCCCCTGTTGCATCTGAAGCCTGCCGTGCTCATTTATTGGTGGTGTACATATGCATGCTATTTTTAAATTCCCAGGGTCATCCTGCATCACAAGGCACAGTGCTTCTTTGTTTTAGATAGAAACATAGATAGAAACATAGATAGATAGATAGATAGATAGATAGATAGATAGATAGATAGATAGATAGATAGATAGATAGATAGATAGATAGATATGATTTGTTTGATTTATGTTGCTTACTCTACAGTATGTTTACTTTCTATTTTTATGTTTCTCTGTTTGTTCACTTTTGTGGTTTACATGGTTTACATACTTTTGTTATTGTTTATAACTCTTATTGGGGTGAGATTTCTTCTATAAGCCTCTAAGTTTATTATTTTTTTTTTTTTTAATCTCACCTGCACATCTTCCCTCTTTTATGTTGTTGTTGTGTTTCTGCTGCTTTGTTTTATATGTGCAAAAATAAAATAAAATAAAAATAGATAGATAGATAGTTATGATCCATTTCTGGAAATTTGTCTTTGGTGTTGCTGGGTTGCACAAAGTATAAAAACATTTCAGGTGTGAGGCTCTGGGTCAGCGCCACAAGCCATTCCCCAGAACATCACATACTGATCTTTCAGGTCATTTGGTTTTGTAATGCTGGAGCTGGACTCTTGTGAACTAAAGGCCCTGACATGCTTGGCATTACCACGTGTCTTGTAGTTGAATTGTGCCTAAATATGATTTAGCATAATTCTTAGCCTGCTTACATTACATAACTGCATCCACGTACGGCATGTATGTTTGATGCCAGAGTTGTCACTTCAGTAAACAAAGTGGTTGGGAACTGCATTGTAAAGTGCACTTACTGTACATTACTTTCCAAAACAGAGGAAGACAACAGGTTTTACTTGGGCAACAGCTGAGGAGAAAGCAGTTTTACATAGTTGTGTGTAAGATGTAGCCTACTATTAATAGTTTGCCAGAGAGACAGCAGACACCTTGTGTTGTTTGTTTCTCAGCTGTAAATGCTGTTCATTTCTAAGTTACGAGTTTCAGTAGCCCTTGATGGTATTAAGTTACAAAAACTGAATCCATGAATAAACATGTCTTTCTACTTTGTTGGAGTTCTATGTGGACAGAAGACACAGTCAGATTTTACAATTTGCTACTGATGTGTGTGTGGTCATCTCAGATTGTCTGGCAGTTGGACCCTCAATGCATCTTTGGTGCATTTATACATTTATAACTACTCTGGGCTTTCATCCAGTTATTTTATTTTATTTTATTTAACTTTTATTTAACCAGGGAGGGTCTCATTGAGTTACAGTAACTCTTCTCCCAGGGAGCCAAGTTTAGTTTCACATACAGTTTGAATACCCAAAATTTATGTAATAAAACATGTACAATATATGGTTTCATCCACCACCTGATCAGAAGGTAATAACAACTTAAGTGATGCAGGTGACATTTTGATATTAATACTTTTGTCTCTACAGGGATTTTACAAAGTGCATGCTTTCCAGGCAGCAAAATGAAAAGTTTCACCATGGAATAAACTTAAGTTAAACTGTAAAACTAAGAACAATCAACATAACAATACACAGCAAATAGTGAAAGATATTTTACATGGAGCCAGAATGAAAACAACAACTTCAAGTTAGCAGATAATTTAAGAATAATAGACCTGAACCAACACGTCCTCTGGTCCTTTTGAGCATGTTGGTTGTTTGCTCCAACCCTCCAAATATGACCAGCAGGAGTGTTTCCTGAGCCAGCCACTAAAAATACTTGGTTAAGGTTGGGAAAAGGTTAAGGTTAGGGAAAGGTTTGTCATTATGATTAAGGTCAGGAAGAGGTCAAGGTTAGGTGTTGGGGTTGGCGGTGCCGGCTCTGCCTAAACTCAAATTTTAAATCTACCACGAAGAATCTTGATATCATCTTTGACCACTATATGTCTTTTTAGCTCCATGTATCACAACTCACCCAGTTCTGTTTTCTGCAACAAAAAAACATTGCAAAAACAAGAAATAACTTGTCTTCCTGTGACCTCGAACTTCTAATTCACACTTTCATTTTCTCATGTCTAGACTGTTGTAATTCCCCCTACACATGCCTCAGTCAAGCTGCTTTAAATCATTTACAGTTGGTTCAGGACGCCGCTGCAAGATTATTAACTAGGTCTCACATCACCCATGCTCTTGCTTCCCTCTGTTGGCTCTCCATAAAATTTAGGATAAACTATAAGATTCTATTTATTAAATATAAAGCACTACATGATCTTAGCCCCCAGTTATATCGCTGACCTCTTTATTCCTCACACCACTTCTGACCACTCTGATCATCAAATCTCGGCCTCTTATCCATCCCTCACTCGAACTACAAAACAAAAGGTGATCGCGCCGTCTCAAGCAGCTTCTTAGGACTCTTGTTTTTCCATAGTTCTCAATTGAAGATCTTTGGATTGAGTGTCTGTGTCTTCTCTGTGTGTGCTTTTAGTATGTATGTATATGAGTGTGTCTGTATGTATTTATATACGTATGTTTGTGTGTGTGTGTGTCTGAATATGTATGTATACATATATGAATATCTCTTTCCATGTGTGTGAAGCACTTTCTTACTGTGTGTTTTAAAAAGTGCTATATAAATAAAACTTTACTTACTTATTTACCTTTTTGGGTAAGTTGTTTCAAAGGCTCATACAGATATTGTTCATACACTTCTCAGTAGATGCAGTCCAGTTTATTTGTACAGCTCTTAATCACGGTTACAGTGTCAAAGGGCTTGATGAGAAAAAGAAAAAGAAGTGAAAACTAAAAAAAAAATTCTGTGAAATATAACACAAAGGCCATCATGTACAATATGTAGGTATGTATTAAAGCAGGAGCTGGTTCAGGGTAAGCTGGGTCATAAAATGAATGTAAAGAAGTACAAGCTAAGCTCCTAAATTCTCAAGCAATGATCACTGCACTGTTAGAATAAGACATAGACTGTAAAAACAAATATAGAAAAGCAAATGATCAGGCTTGATATGGGCAGTAGGAATTATTTGTCAATGGCTGGCATTAAAGCCTTGGGTAGGCTTTTGAAAATTGATGGCTCTTTCTGAATATGTGCTCTTGTGTTGTCCATAACAACATGTTTGAAGTATTACTTCAAGCATTACTTCAAACAGCACTAGAGCCTGAAATGTGACTCTCTCTCTCTCTCTCTCTCTCTCTCTCTCTCTCTCTCTCTCTCCCTCTCTGTCTTTCACTTCCCGAAACATTTGCAAGATAAACAGTTTGCCTGCAGTTAGCTCCTATTATTTGAATTGATTATATTTATATAATATTTGAATCATGTCAGAGTCATCATCAGAATCTCTACAAAATGGCAAAATCTTCATCACTTAAAACTCATCAACTCAAATATTTTCCAGATCTCCAGAGGATCATACAATCGTTCCTCAAACAGCTAAATAAATACAAATCAAACTGACATTTCAAAGGATGTCATTTTTATTTTGAATCATCCCTCCCACTTTAGTTTCAGCATTTGCCAAGAAGCCGAAAACCCGGGAGGCAGAGGAGGGGTCCTCTGTGGTCTTTGAAGCAGAGACAGAGAAGCCCGATGCTAAAGTAAAATGGCAGTGCAACACGAAGGATATTGTCAGTGGCAACAAGTACGAGGTCACAGCCCAAGGAAACAAACACTCCCTCACCATAAAAGCCGTCACCATGGAGGATGCCAATGTGTATGCGGTGATTGCTGGCGGGTCAAAGGTCAAGTTTGAGCTGAAGGTCATAGCAAAGCAAGGTGGGAGGCTTTGATGCTGCAGCTGTGAGTCTGAGGTCTGCACTCACTCACCTGTGTGGAGCCCAAACACAGCACAAAGCGCTCAGGGTAGAAAATCACTGCATTTGATGTTTCTGGGTCTGAGCTCACCTCTGCACTGCACTGAGCACTCAAGACTGTACCATCTCTCTGATACTGCTTCGTGTGATCTGTCTTTGTGAGCACAGTCTGCACATTTGTGTACGGGCGATCACTGAAATAATGATTTTATCAAGCACGTTGTCGTTAACAATATCCACAGAGCTCTGAATGTCACAATGACTGTGTCCCTAGTTTGTCATAGGGCAACACGTGTGCTGTTAATCTGTTAGAGTGACCTGGTGCGGTTGTGTGTTTTTAAATTTGATGAGGTGGAAACAAAGGAGAGGCAGAATGGCAGGAGACAGATGGGCCTGGTGAGTAGCAAGTGGCTAGAGACTGCCCACAACTGTCTGCGGCTCATGTTGTAACCTCCGCTGCTCTGTCTGTAAGGTGACCTTGACCCTCACACCAGCAGATTATTTCCTCATGAGTAACCACCACTTGACTGGGGCTCAGGACAGGCATGAGAGGCAGCTGATAACACATGGAAAATTGGTGGGCCATTTAAAGATGATAAGACAGAAACATTTGCATGATAAATGTTTTGAAAGCTGGCCAAGGGATATTTGGCTTTGACAAAACAGACAAATGGGTCACATGGTTTGTATGTTCTGTTAGTCGTGGTACAATACAAAAACATCCATCTTTACAGCGCACCAACAGTAAGTCAGCTATTAAGTCCTTAAGTGTTATATTTGTTAAAGGAATATAACAGCTTTTTGGGCAAAATCCCCTTTTCCCACGTACCCAGACTGAGACAAGATGTTTGATAGCATTTTCACCTCTGTATGTCCAGTGGCTCACTTCCTGTGGTTAGCAATTGATGTTAGCTTAGCATAAAGACTTGAAGTCTATGGGAGTCATTAGCCTATCTCAGTCAAAGTGAAAAAAATAAACCTTACACCATCTTTGAAGCTGTCGTATTTATACACTCTCTTGTGTATATTTGAAATACACATCTTTTTTAGTCTTTTTTCAGCCATTTCAGGAGAAGGTAGATGGTGAAGCTGATACCACTCAACACATTTTATCCTTACGTCTATCTCAGTGATCTGTGCACCACTGAAGGTATAGATAGATTAGGCACAAATTAATTTCTCCTAAAACAACTCTTTTTTATGTATTTCTTTAATTCCAAGGTGTGCATTTCAAATACACATGACAGAATTGGACATCTTGTCTCAGTCTCAGAGTATTCCTTTAAAAGCAAAAGGAAACTGCAAATGGGTGAGATAGTTCCATTGTCTACCTGAGCAAATCAACTTGTTGGAAGATTTTTTTTTTTTTTTTTTTTTAAATCAAGTGCCAGTGATGCTAAAAGTAAATGCAAATTAAATGATCTCATCCCATCAACAGATTTGTCCTAATTTTTAAGGCATAGGCTGTTGATGGCTTATTAAGAGGGACAGTAAGAGCTACGTTTCTGGCAGTGTGTGGATACATCCTCACCATAACATGTCTGTCATTTGTGCCTTGCTGTCTCCATGGTTTTGGTAATGAAGCACCCCCGAAAGTGGCAGTGAAAGACACACCAGCTCCAGCTGAGGCCCCTGCTGAGGGAACAGGGGAGCCAGCTGTACCCAAGGAGCAGGACCCCGCCCCGCCTGCAGCGGAGCCCACACCCCCAGCAGAGGAGACCGCTGCCCCAGCGCAGACTGCTCCTCCAGCTGAGGGTGGGTCTGACCACTAATCACTCCTTCATTTGTTTATTTGTTCATTCATGTGCTTTTTTGTTTTTTTTTTTTCTTAAGAGTGTAAAAATCAGATTTCATAAATCTTCCATCGCTGGAAACCCCACATAAATTTAGGACTAAAAGTTTCCAAATGAGTCACTTGCATGTGAGAAGAAATGTTAAGTCACTGAGTCAAGTGGCTTTTGCAACACCCACATTACAAAACAAAACATGAAATCCAAAGAATAACTTTCCTTAGTTTGTTGACAAGTAAGAAAAAACCCAACACAGTGAAGATCCTTCAGTTCAGACACTGTTAAGTTAATTTAATGCATTTTATAATGAATCACTACTATAACATTGAATTAATCGTTATGTAGTCCACCGCTGTCACCTCTGCTCCACATCAGTTTAAAAGGTGTCCGCATTCCAGTGGCAGATATTTTATCAATCAAATATATAAGCTTACAAGTTTATCATGTTTTCATTTTATTCTGTTTCATGAAATAATTTGAATCATTCTGCTTCAGTACTTTAAAGCAAACAAAAAATGTGCTACATGGTCAGTTCAGTCATACAGTGATCCTGATTCACTATAAATCCTCAATAAATATAGCAAAATAATTACTGCCATAAATTTTAAAAATAAATCAAATATATATGATATGACATTATTGCACAGTGCTGTGTGATGAAGCAGTATTATTCTGAACAAAACAGGTACTGTATGCAATTCTGCCATGTTCAAAAGTGCCATTTTCAATCTTCCCAGGCTTTTGAAACTCTGCACTCAAAGCACCTTTGAATAATATTAAAACTTTGTTGTTGAGTGCATTTAAAAACTTCTCTGAATGCAGACAGAGGCTTTCACAGTACATCCAAGGTCATGACATGCCGTACTGCGGGTTAACGAGTCTGTGCACTGTGTCGCACTGTAGGTCTGAATGAAGGTAGCTTTCCTTATATGCTTTCTAACATGCTTTTGACTTTCAAACTCCTCTGTATCAGCTTCTATTATCAACTTGCTGCCTTTCCAGATGGACAGCTTCCAGACACCAGACAGGACCTCACTGGCCTCTTCACAGAGAAACCCCAAAGTGGAGAAGTCACAGTGGGTGAGTAGCTCCAAAACACTGAATAAACAACCTGTTAGATATAAGATAAATTATGATAAAAACAAATATGTAAACTTAGTGAGATGCAATCAATGATCTGTGCAAAGAGATTTTAAAAAGTCTTTACAGAACAATTAAAAAATACAAATCAAAACGATGCCGGATATTAGGATATAATTGATAATGTGTTGCAACGGCGATGTCTCATTTTTTGCAGGTGAAAACATCACATTTGTTGCTAAAGTGAATTCTGCAACATTGCTAAAGAAACCCACCATCAAATGGTTCAAAGGGAAGTGGATGGACCTAGCTAGCAAGTCTGGAAAACACCTGCAGCTAAAGGAACTCTATGACCGCAACAGTAAAGTAAGCCTGTTACACAAAATAAAACTGAAACACAGTATTTTGCAATGTGATATTCCTTCAGAACGGGGATTATAAAAATGGTTGTTCAGCAGTTGTTACACTGCATGGAAAGCAATGTTGAGAAAAAAACGTCTTGTGAATAAGGAGACCTTACAAAGGCAGGAGAACCATATTTAGCTACAGACAAAACAACAACAAAAAAAGCCCTAATAAATTATAGAACTGGAAAGCATGACAAAGGATGGCAGAGACAGATGCACTAAGAGAGCAAGGAACACTTGATCGCAGCATGCCATGGGCTGCGTTTGTCAGTCTAGGATCATGATAAGAGTAAAGATGGCTCACAAAGGTCTCACAGCTTTGGATTAGAGCTCCACTCTCAGAACTGAATACAACACTTTGACCCTAAGGTGATAATCAGGCAACCTTGTCATGGTTTGTCCATGCAAAAACAAGGAGGGATAGTACTAAAAAGTGTCAAGATGCTGTGTTATTACTATTCTTTTTCAAACAGTAGAGATAAACTGATTAATACTGTTACATCTGAGGCATTCGGCTTTTTCAAGTCAAGAAATTCAAAAATGGCTGATCATCACTACATCACAAAGATCATGTTTTCTCTCCTTTATCTCCTCATGCAACATGTGGTTGCAGGTCTACACCTTTGAGATGCATATCATCGCTGCTAAGGCTAACTTTGCTGGAGCTTACAGGTGTGAGGTTTCATCTCGGGACAAGTTTGACAGCTGTAATTTTGACTTGGCGGTACATGGTGGGTGCACCTATTTCTGGAATACTTTGTTTTGTTTGCTCATTCCTTATTTTGTTCATGGATTTTATTATTATTGTTTACAATCTCACCAATATGTTTCTGAATCTGTAGCTCTTTTTGCAATATACCGTATTTCCCCAATTAATCGCCGGGCCGCAAATAGCCGCCTGGTTCTTTTAAATGCCTGGGGTCTGCACCCATTTTGCGTATTAAACGCCCACTCGAATAATGACCGGGGCGATTATTTGCATTATATTGAGGTAAAACCAAAATAAAACTATTCACCTTATTATTGCAGAAGTAAACAGTTAGCCGCACAATACCTGTACGGCACATCCGTTTTATGTCAAAATAAGAGAGCTAGCTAACGTTAGAAAAAAGGGTGTACCGTAATCTTAAATCGACCTACTGTAAATATGTTGGACAGTAACTGTCATCACAGTAATGGCCTGGTGCAGGTCTGTGCAAAAATAAATAAAGGCCTGCAGCGAATAGCCGCCTGGTTCTTTTAAACGCCTGGGGTCCAAGTTGATTTTGCTTATTAAATGCCAGGGCGATTAATTGGTGAAATACGTTATCACAAATTTAGTGGTTAATGATTAACTTTTTATAGTCTCTTATTACAGCGTCTGTTTTCTGTATTGCATTCCAGAGGCTTGTGCTGTTGAAGGTTTCGACATAAGGACAGCTTTTAGGCGCACGTAAGTTACATACAATTTACAGGCTATATAATGTGTAAATACTTTAATTTTAGTGATACAGCTGGTGTACTGCAACATGATGCCAGAGGAAAGGGAGAATATCAAGAATTGTTGTATTTAGTAAAAAAAAAAAAAGAAAGAATAAAATAAAAAATAAATAAAGAATTGCCACAGTAGGTGCTCTTTGAGGATCTGATTGTTGATTCATATCAATACTTTCCCACAGATATGAAAGAGGAACTTGATGTTCCCATTTCACAAGTGGTCTAAACTATTCTTTTCAACTCACATACCAGAATCCTTGAACAACTTCTGACTAACTAATATTTCTATTATAAATGGTAGGTCTTTTCTTACTACCATCTTTGATGTGGTAGCAGTGGTACAATTTATTGTTATAGACGTTACAAAGAGTGTTTTAATTACTCTGCCCCAAATAGGTTTTAAAATTATCTTGGCTACAGAAAACAATGTATATTTTTTAAAGGCCCTCATTTGTGTTTTCCCAAAGGGAGTTCCTAAAGGTTCAATTCAAGGCCCTGCACTATTTTGTGAGCTTGAATTTTATCAAATTGTAAACTAGGTGGAGATCTGAGATAATGAACATCAAAGCTTGACGTAATAGCTGACAAAATTGTTGTGTGCTATTTTTTAAATATCTAACTATAGAAAATACTAAAAAAAACAAAACAAAACAAAAAAAAACAGATAAATTAATTATAAAATTAATAAAACAGATAGAATCTTTAAATTACAGACTCGTAATTGTTCATCTACAAGATAATATGTTATTTGTAAGTGATTATCAATTATGAACCTATAAGGGTGTAATGTCATCTGAGTATCATCAGTTTATTTGATCATTTAACCCTCAATAAGTCTTTAATTTTACTAATAAATAGAGAATACACACCTGCTTATACAAAATTATTGATATAATGGTTCTTTTTAAGGATGATAGGCAACCTAGGATAATTTAACTGGACAGCTCCTCATACAAGCTGAGTGAGTGCTGCAATTTATTGCACTAAGTAATCTACTGAAGTAAAATATCTGTTTCTGAACATGAATGAATTTATGTTCCAGTTGTCTTTAAACAATATTCAACTTACCGAGCAGCGGCCTTCATTCTGCTTTGCCTGCTATTTTGTATCATGTATGACAGTATGGTGAGGATTCAAATGTGCAAGTTTAAATACAGACTATAGCTAGGTCATAATATGTCAAATTTGTTGGACAGGTAGTTGCTTAGACCTCTTCACTTCCAAATGAGGAAAGTTACTGCCAAAGCTGCTGAAAAAGTATTTTGTTCTTCATGGAAGTGGCAGGTGCTACAAGGAACCACTAATTGGTTCTTTAAATATCTAAAACCAGTTAGAGGTTCAAGTGTTTTTTCCACTAGTGACTGTATAGAGCAGTAGTCTACAATAATGTGTCTTCTGGGTCTGAGATTATTTCATCCCCCCTCCATGGCTGAAGTTCAGTTGCTAATTAGTGAAGTAAGCTAGGTTTTTTTTTTTTTTTTTTTTTTTTTTTTTTTTTGCATATATTAGGTATTAATATTGCTACCATTAGTTTGTTAGCCTGCCATCTTACTAAACATTTAAGGCTCTAATTTGCAGCAATCTGTTTAGACATTAATCTTACTGGAAGATGAGAACATTTAATTAGCAGATATAATAAGGAAGTGATAAAGTTAGCTGCTTAATTGCACAACACTGGAGCGTTACTATGTTGTGTCGAAGGAATAACTGTGGAAATGCAAACTTATTAGGAGTGAAGCTGCTAAGAAGAGAAGTGGACCATCAATAAGGTAGTGGGGGTTTGTTGCAACAATGGAGGCTCATATTCAAACACTGGGAACTGATTGGAAAAGCAAAGAGAAGTCAGGACCGGGATCAGAGACCGTCTCTCTCTCCTACAACCTGCTTCATCTCTTCTTTTGACTCAAACAGAACAAGTGTTTGGATGATGCAGCCTCCTCTGTCTGCTGGGTTTTGAGAGAACGACCACAGAAGCAAGACCAAGAGAGGGGGAAAGATTTAGATTTTTCTAAGCAACACAGATTCCTCAATACTTTTTTTTTTTTGTCTGGATGTTGTAGGTGACTACAGTAGCTGTCATTGGGTTAACCTTTGACTGAAGCAAATCAGTATATTTGGAGATTGTCTACTTCAATCCAGTTTAATGAACTATTTAATGACATGCTCTCGTTTAAGATCAACTGTCACCTCTCTCTGATCTGCTACTGGGTCTCAATCAAAACAGCAGAGCCAGCTGCACAAACAGCTACCCGGCAGAGTGAGCTTTGGCCCTTGTTTGATTGTGCTGAAAGTGCAGGATGTGTTAAGACACACAGGCTTTTCAGTGGTCGAGCCCCCGCATAGTGCTGCCACATGGAGGAAGTGCAGCTACACTGTGCTGTAACTTTACCACATAAACCAGAGACTCACTGTCTAATCCTGCTGTGAGATCAGAGGCAGGACACTATCACACAGCTAAATCTATGTCCTTGCTTACATCTTTCATCCTATTGATCACAGTAGAGCAGAGATTCCACACCAGGATTGAGACCAGGTGGTTTCTGCCATCAGAGTGTTTGCCTTTGTTTCTGTTTGAAGTATTGTTGTTGCTCATGGCTTGTACATGGCAACAACTATCTCATCACATATCACACATACATATATCAAAAAAATATATGTCTGTCTGCACATGCATTTCTTTTGTCCATTTAGCTCCCACTTCATCTTTCAGTCTTTTGATATTTATATATACAAACTGGTTGTTTCTATCTAGTGTAAATGATTGTCTGTTTTTATATTAGTCTAAATCATGCCTTTGAAAATTTGTTTTGGATCTTTTTTATTCTTGCTCTCCTTGAATTGAAGAACTACAACAGACAAGAAAGTCACTACATACATTTATATTTGATACTGTAATGTTGTAAATGCCCATGAATATCTAATAATATTATGCCAAACAAATACCTATAAAAAATAACACTTCTTTTCCACTGACAATTGTGATGTTGATGCACTCAGTGATGAAAGGTGCATGAAAAATCGCATCTTGCTGTGCTGCTGATGCTTTGATGCTGCTGGCTCATTTTTCTACAGTAGCACAGATGGAAATGAGGACTCAGGAGAACTGGACTTCAGCACCTTGTTAAAGAAGAGGTGAGTAGTTACAAAATAGTTACTGTACACTGTAGAGTTTGAGGAAATGAAAATTTAAAAAAATAACCCTTCTCTTACTGATCATAATCTCTCTCCCTCTCCCTGCATCTCGACATGCCTCTTCAGAGAGTAAGCAACATCTGCATTTTTGTCTGCAGAAACCTCTTTTCCCCTGAATTTTTCCACCTCACTGCCAGTATCAAATAAGGATCAATAATTCTAAGCATGTTCAACATATTCAGTATTAAATCCTTTCAAAACCCATTGCCCCACAATATGGGCTTTTGAAAATCTAGTCAGCCTATCATAGCTCACTTTTACCATAACACTGATCTCATTCTAGATTAATCCTGCACCCGACAATATTGCACCTCTTCTCTTTATGACCCTTTCTTGACGACTGCGACACTGTACAGTGAATACATCCTCTACAAACACAGTGCTGCTGTATTATTTTTCTCCCATCCTGAGTCATTCACAGTCTTTATTCTGCCAAGCAAAGTCACCATCCCAACTCATCTGAAACCCCTTGCTTGAATCGTGTCCTTTAACAAGAACATTGTTGCCCCTCATTCTCCAGGATATGTGACGACACTCCTTACTCCCCGTCATAACAGCAGAGAATAATGTTAGTGTTTGTTGACATAACTGATGTTTGGCCTAACTCTTTCCATTACAGTTTTATTAACCAATAGGGGAGAGTGGGGTAATTTGTGCCAAGGGGCAAGTAGTGCCACCCCTGTTATCTAGAAAACCATAGAAGAAGTTGGTCATGTGACCACATATTTTTGAAGAGGCATCCATTTCACTCATCCTGTAAAGAAGAGAGACTCATGGCTTGAGAGGAAAGCACATTTAAGTTCAAAAAACATTTTTTTGCCCTCCAAAGTAAAATTTCCATGATCAAGGTTTTTTGATTGCTGTGTTTGAACAATTAAAGAAAACTTTGAAAACAGTTCACACAGGTTTTAGTACTTTAGTAAGCTACACCATGAGTCTATACAGTTAGCATGATGTTAGCTCAAAACAGCTGGAGGATGCATTTTTTTCAAAATAGTGGGTTTGGGGTGATTTGTGCCAAAGGGCCTTGGGGTAAGTTGTGCCAGTGGAACAACTTGTGATTATATACTATATATTACTTTATTGTATTTTATTGTTATTGTACATTGTCTTCTTACCTTTGATCACTAAAACTATTCAGATTCAGATGAAGATGATTTGCAGGTGCTCATTTTGGAATTTTTATTTTGTTCTGGGTATGTGTTCATGTGGCACTAGGCCTTGTTATAGAAAAGTGGCCTGTGATCTTGTTAAAATAATAAATAAATGTTAAATAAATAATTTTGTATTGAATTTGTTTTGCTTTTATATAGCATTATCATTTGTGAGGTTAAAATGATCTGTTTTGCTTCAATTATCAATGGCACAATTTACCCCAGTGTATTCTCTCTAATGGCACAATTTACCCCGCACCGGGGCAAGTTGTGCCACAAAACCACTTTTTTTTTCGAAAGCTATATTTCTCAAACAGTTTATATAAGATCCAAAGTGATTGTTCCCAGGGATGCACAACATCCTAAACTATATGTGCATATTTTAGTTGGAGGCATTACTGTAATCCCCTCGCTTTAAAGGCACTTTAAGTAAAAATTGGCACTATTTACCCCACTCTCCCCTACATTTATTTTGTTACAAAAATCAGATTTCTAATCTGATGATGTATGTATTGGTGTTGCTTTTGAAGTGCTATGGACTGTTGCTGTGTTTTTTAATCCATCTGGTTTGTTTTGCCATACTTGCCGCTTGGGTTCAACCTCTGAATGAGCAGCAGTTTTTTAAAACCCTCAAATCGGTAAGAAACTGCTGATATTGTTGTGTTGTCTGGGTGTCATATGAAAACTGTAGTGTGTGCATTGTTGAGAGAAATTTGGCATCTTAACTGAATAAAAAATAATGTAATACTTCATAGTAAGCATTACCAAAATGGTTAACTAATCATTATTTAATACTTACTCATTACTGGAATTAACTACAAATTGATGGTTGGGAAAGTTTTTATATTTCTAGTAAACTGATTAATTGACATTTTAGCAAAACAATCATTTATATGTTGTATCCTGACTGTTAAAAAAACAGTGATTTTTTTAATAGTCTTTTTCCTCCCAATTTGCTGTTTTCTTTAGATACAGGTGCAGTACTTTTGAATCTTTTTTTTTTTTTTTTTGTAAAGTGTAATGTGTAAATAAGATTCAATCAATACGGGACTCTTTCTTAGCAGAGGGCCAACAAGGGCTCTCAAACATAAATTAATGCTATGTTGACTCCTTTTATGAAGTTGGAACTGAAAGATGAGTGAGATAAAATAAAAAAATGGCAATTTAATGTGTAATTCCGGGATTAACTTTCCTGAACATTTTTAACAGTTGCAACTGTATAACAAAGGCCTATATTATGTTCATGTTCACCTAATAGGCATTTACTGGGCTTAGCAAAAAATTTTATTATGTACACAATATCATTAGCAATTATTTAGTAAACAATGTACAATATTAACTAATCATTAATTAGCTGTTAGTTAGCCATTACATACACATACAATAAGCATCTAAGCCTGTCAGTAGCAAAACTAGCACTTTTAATAGACGTAATCAAACGTTCATACATGTCCTGTTTCATTAAACTGCAGGTTTGCTCAATAATGGACCAGTTCCAAAAATCTTTGGTCCTATCAGGTTTCTGGACCCAAAAAGATGGAAAAATAGGGCCAAGGTTGAAAAATGACAGAATTATCCTGAAATGATGGGTATAATCACATCTGCTAATCACATCTGTCAAACCAGTGGTTTATGTCCTTGCTCTGTGTTGGATTACCTGTAACAGAGCCACGCAGGCGAATGCAGGACCTGAGGTGGATGTGTGGGATATTCTCCAGAAAGCTCCTGCTTCAGAATATGAGAAGATTGCTTTCCAGTATGGCATTACAGATCTGCGAGGCATGCTCAAGAGACTGAAGAAGATGAAGAAAGAGGAGAAGAAAAGTGAAGGTTAGTGCAGGATTTATAATTGTCCACACATGTTATGATTCTGAAGTACTACAGCAATAATAATACTACTACAAAATGTAGGTATGATACTGTATCAACTGATTACGATATATCTGATTATTGTACATATTAGCTTTCCTCAAAAAGCTGGATCCTGCCTACCAAGTGGAGAAGGGGCATAAAATTAAACTGGCTATTGAGGTGGCCAATCCAGATGCTGAGGTGAAATGGCTGAAGAACGGACAGGAAATTCAGCCGACTGGAAGGTTGGACTGTGGAGAAGAGTTGGCTTCCGTTCATCTCATTTCCTTAAAACAAACCTAGTTGTGCAATAAGGAACACTGAACAAATACTATGATGACATTTGAACGTGTTAATACCATCTTTTCACCTCTCTCTCTGTCTCCACTTTCCCCTTTTACCCCTCCAATCATCCTACCTCTCCTTTCAATATGTGGATGGACTCACTTCCTTGTCATTTCATTGCATTACTAGCAAGTAAGTGCTCTAATGAGGGGAAAAATAAGGAATGCAAATAACATTACAACAGGATCTTATAATAACTTCATGTGGCTGGTATGGTTTCAGAGCTCATAGCCACCTATGAACCATGTCCAATACATTTTCTGTCAGTTTGCCATTTTCATGTTGTCCCCTGTCCAAACCCAAAGAACAAAGCAGACTGAAAAAAAAAACAAAAAACAAAAAAAAAAAAACAGCATGTTTCATGTCCAATATCAAAATTATTGCCACAAATACTACAAGAGAGCTTTACCCGTTTTTAGAGAAGTTTACATTTGATGACATGCCTCCTGTCCTCTGTCAAGGTACATCTTTGAGAGCGTTGGAAACATGCGCTACCTCACCATCAATCACTGCTCCTTGGCAGATGATGCAGCATACAGCTGTGTAGTGGGAGATGAGAAGTGCACTACTGAACTCTTTGTTAAAGGTATTTATAATTCATGCAAAATCAGCCACACAGAAAAAAAGGTTAGGAAGGCAGTTGTGAGAACCACAGTGCATATCCAGTCTCATATTTTGCCATCTTTTTGTCTCTAGAACCTCCTGTCCAGATCCTGAAGAACCTAGAGGATCAAATGGTCATGAAGGGTGAGCGAGTGGAGTTTGAGTGTGAGGTGTCCGAGGAAGGAGCCCATGTGAAATGGTTAGACATTCTACTTTAAATGCAGTCCCTCCTAGTAATCAGACACTCACAAATCATGCTGCTTGGCCATATTTGCCTTAGAAATCAAGCTTTGGGGCCAAAACCTGCAACAAATGAAACTACTCTGTATTCTACCACAATCCATTTGCTCTCTCAAAAGAGTGCTTAAATATAAGGCCATACTTTGTATTATTTAATGTAAATCCTTAATGTTGCTTTAAGTCCCTCTCAAGCCATTGATTAAACCCTTAAAAATAATCTCTTTTTATCATTATTATATATGAAGTAGTTTTGTGCTGTTTGGTGCTGTCAGGTTAACTGTCACTGATATCAAATCTGTTACGGTTTAAATTCCCAAACTAAGGTGAAATTCATACACTCCAGCAGTATGAATCATTTTTTTCAGTTAGTGTTAGATAGTGCGCATTGTTCAGTAACCCAGTAGATGGCATTTGAGTTTGTCATGGAAGCCCTTACGGCCTCGCTGACTAACAGATGCCAGCCCATTGAGCGCAGTCTCTGTCACACACTGGAACATGTTGTATCACTGCTAGCACTAAATTATCACCCAAGTGAAAAGGTCACATTGGCATTTTGATAAGTCACTGCGAATATATATCCATGTCCAAAATAATTTTCTAGGAATAGAGGCCAAAGATCGTTATGAGGACATGCTAAATTGTGAGGAAATTTTTTTTTTAGCTGCGACTGCCACAGAAATACCAAACAATGATGAAACAACACTGCAGAGAGTACTAGATGACTGCTCCAATTCAGACTCTAATAAATTAATACACAGTACATTTTGGGAAATCTTTAGTGCATTTGTATGGTCTATATCTATTCAGCAGCTTTAATCTAAGATATTTTTCAGTCTTTTATAATTTCCACTACAGTCTATTTATTTACAAATATCAGTCAGCACTGATCTGAGCTACAGGAATTGTTTGCTATATATTGTTGTATTAATATCTGTGCAGGGAGAAAGATGGAGTGGAGCTGGCAAGAGATGAATCCTTCAAGTATCGCTTCAAGAAGGATGGCTGCAAACATGTATTGATAATTAATGAGGCCACAAAAGAAGACTGTGGCAACTACAAGATTAAAACAAATGGCGGCGAGTCTGTGGCTGAGCTCATGGTGCAGGGTAAGTCTCGGCCATATTTTGCTCATGGTGTGAAGCATTGCTGTCGGTCAAGAAGTTAAACATTCCAGCTATACATTCACACACCCCATCAGTAGTCGTGTGGCCTTGTCACTCTTGGCATGCTGCCTACCCTTGGGATATGGTGGCTTTTGCCATCACCGGCATCATTCTGCCAAGGTTACCGCACAGGCAGAAGTCCACATGCCAGCTAAAGTTAGAAGACACGGACCGCATTTTGCCTGAAGGGCACAGGTCTGCACGAGCGGCCTGCTTCTCTGCTCTTTGTCTCCCCTTCTCTATTGTTTTGTGCTGTGGATTTACTTTTCATGCTACAGTGGATATGTATTTTAATTTCATACATACTACATTATGAATCAAACCTTTAAGTACAACATATTAGAAAACTGATGCTGCCGTTGTTAAATGGTACCTTTTGATACTGCTTTTGATGACGCATTTGCCACTAAAAATCACAATACAAACTCAGGCGTAGGTGCCATGATAGGGAAAAATAGGTTGATTTTTGTTTCTGAGGTAGCAGTTTCTGTTTTTTTTTTTTTTTTTTTTTTTTTTAATAAATTGAGGGTAACTTGTGGTCTAAAAGTATGTTTTATTGATAGATGGTAGAGTTCCCTCTAGTACCATGGCACAACAGCCTGGTGATACTGATGACAGACCTGCACTCGACCCATCAGGATTTTGTAAGTTTGATTAGCAGATATTAGTCATATTTCTGAACATTTATAGACAATATTTTTTTTTTTTTTTTTTGGATTAGTCTTGTGTGGTGTGACCAGTTCCACAACTACAGGACATTTACTGAATTCATAATGCTTAGGAGTTTCAATTTCAATCCACAGGTAATCATTTAGGAATGATGGATGGGGACGATTCAAACTCATCCCCACATGGACGTAGGAAAAATATAAATCATCTAAGAAACTATCAGCCATCAGTTTCACCCCCTTTGTGACTACCAAGTAACCATGTCATCTCAGCATCATTAGCTTACCGAGCAGAAGTACTCATGATGGTACACAAAACCCACTTTTGATCATCATACGACAACCATCCGACTTTGATTATAGTTTGAGGTTCTTGTCTTCTCACGTTTTCATTCATCCATTTCTATGGTTGAATATATATATACTTGCTGGTGTGTTTGCATATATATATTCATATGCTGTGTATGCTTGTGTAAGTTCATGTGTGTGTCCCTGGGGTTGTTGTATGTAGATCATCAATATAAACCTGATCCTTGTCCCTGATCTCTGTCCAGTTAAGTTTATCTGGTATGCTAATCAAACACTGAGCCTGCCAAGAATTACCAGCTGCCAACGTGTAGCACGGATCAACACCTCAGCCCATGCAGAACTCCCATTATAATGCCATTCCTAGCTCATTTAGCCACCCTGGGAGCAAGCTTATGAAAATCCTGTTACCTTTATTAGGAGTGTGGTGTCAGTTACCTAGTCCTGATATTGGTTTCTTTGCATTAACTTTATTAACTCCTATGCACATTATTTCTCGTGATTTAATAGTCTCAGGCTCCCACATCTGGTGTTAATATCCTCCCGCTTTATTTTCTGCCATAAACTCAATTAGCCATTGCCCTTGTATCTGTTGCTTAGATACAACACAAAAAAGACTGCAGCCAAGATAATGAACACTTCTCACTCTAACATATTATTGCCAATTGTCATCACACATAATAGTTACATCTTTTCTCATCGTCTCAAACCACCTCCTGTGTAATATATGTACAGGGCCTCCATCATGCAATATGGGGAATCATAATATCTGTGATCTGTAATTCAAATCTTTGTTTTCTGACAATGCAGAGAAGGAACTTGAGGTCTACCAGAGCATTGCCGACCTCACAGTAAAGGCAAAAGATCAGGCGGTCTTCAAGTGTGAGGTGTCAGATGAGAATGTGAAAGGCACCTGGTTCAAGAACGGAGTTGAAGTGAAGCCTGATGCCAGAACCCAAATCACGCATATTGGCAGGTGAGGGTGGCAGTGTGCATGTGTCTTCCGGGTACTTTTGTACATTTAATGTGTTGTGCACAGGTCAAAACACAACTGAGTGAATATTTGGACATTTTGGACTTTTTTAAGGATCCACAAGCTGACCATCGACGATGTAAAGCCTGAGGATGAGGGAGACTACACTTTTGTACCAGACGGCTATGCTTTCAACCTCTCTGCCAAACTCAATTTCATGGGTAATATTGATGCATTAACATAAACTGCTGTGCATTACACAATTAACATCATTCATAATCCTGCAAGTCATTTTTTAATTCAACTTAATCTCTCACTGTCAACTTCCTCCTCCTTTCTTTTCTTTTCCAAGAGGTGAAGATTGATTTTGTGCCACGCCAAGGTATGCAACTCTAAATTTTCTCTCCTTTATTGCACAAACTTAACTGATTAGATCAGCTGAAATGCAAGTGTGTTGTTAATTTTATCTACTTGTGCCATGTCTGAAGATCCTCCTAAGATCCATCTGGACTGTATGGGTCGCACCGCTGACTCCACTATTGTGGTGGTGGCTGGCAACAAACTGCGTCTGGATGTCCCTATCACTGGAGACCCGGCCCCCACAGTGGTCTGGACCAAAGGAGAGAAGGTAAAACAGATGATAAGCCTCAAGTTATCAACTGTCATTATCAGCTTCAAGCCTAATGCTTATCATCTGCTATCTGTCGAGAGTTGGATAGGTAAGGCCTGCAGAGAAAACACAAACATTGGTTGTTTTATAATCAAAAGATACAATTTCTAATACATAAAGTGTTCTGACACCATTTACATCTTTGTAAAATATATAAGGCAAGTGCAAAATAATACAACCTGTGTAGAATACATCCTTAACAAATGTAACTATTTTGATTCAACCTGAAAATAACCAGGAAAATAGGTGTTGAGAGTTGCTGATGTTATAATAACACATTGTGGTATTTCTCCCTGCTAATAAAGCCGGCTGAGATACTTAGGTCTTTTCAGTGGTGAGAGTATTCTGGCTCTTGTCACCCATCTGAACAGGTAGGTTGCCACTAACATTTTAATTGCCCTCAAGTGCCGGTAAGCACTGGTCTCTGAGTTGAGGAGAAGGGGAAGACACATTCCCTCTTTGCTCTCTTCCTCTTTTACCGCTTTGCTTTGCTCAAATGTAGGCTAGTTCTGTAAAGGCGGAGGGAGAGGAGAAAGGAGAGCCAGCACCCTCTTGGACTCTGAAAGATGGGGAAGTGAGTGGAGACCTAAGCCTATCTCATGGTCTTGTGCATGTCTCTTTTTAGTATGTCCATTTTCTTTTTTTTTTTTTAATGGTGCCTGTCTGTAGCATCTGTATTCTCAAATTCACCAACTCCACCTTGTACACGGATGCAACTGCCTGTCTTCATTCTTCTCTGTTCCCGTTTTTTCAGGCATGGTCTTTTATTCCTTTCAACTTGTGTTTTACATCCATCTATTCCTGTGACATTTTTGGAAATTACTGAAGTTCACCAGCGCTTTGTCACATACTGCATACCAAAAAAAAAAAAAAAAAAAAAAAAAAAAAAAAAAGAATTTATCTTGCACCTGCTTGACTGAGATAAATCAACGTGCTGTTTCACAATGCTGCAGCAGATGGATGATGACAGATGCACGAAAGGCAACTTCTACAGTGGCTGTTACTGTACACATGTTGTGTGTTTTCCTTTGACTGTGTCTTTACTGCCACCCGTCTTTGCAATGTCACACAACACAAAGTGCAAGGTAGATGATGCATGCCATATCCGTCCATGCCCATGAGGTAAGAGCATGTTCTGAATCTTCCGTCAGTCGCATCTCAAAGGAAACTCAGAGCTGGACAGTAAGTATGTGCCACAGGTCATAGTTGTGTGCAGAGACTGTATATGTCTGGATTAAAATTCCTGGATTACATAATCAAATATAACAGTCAAAGCAACATTATAAATATGTGATTAATTATTCATACGGACACATAAGATTCTCAGATTTAAGACACCTTCCTTTGAAAAACTAAAAGCCACATTTAGCTGACTGCCTCCTCTTCTACAGTTGAAACAGTATGTCTTATGGCCAAATAGACTAGTGTAGATATTTTGTTTTTGACATGTTGTACATTGTGAGCATTTCTCTTTGAAGGGTATTGCTACGCCGTGGAGAAGCTGTGTGAAATCATTTTATTGGTAGATTACTTTTCAAACTATAAGCAGTCAGAATAGTTCTGGCCAAGTCATGGAACTGGAAGTAATTTATGACACTGTCCAGCACTGGCTCTACATCTGCATGGTGACATCTGGAGTTCAAATGTACATGTCATGGTTGGCTTTGAAAAGCACAATCTGTTCAGTTACTCCTGAAAAGTTTGCGATGGAAAGAGGAATGTTCGTTTTCTGTGGAAATACAAATGACACAGTGAGCATGATGTGATTATGCACAGTAAAAATGATGATTTATAAGTGTCTCAGTAGATGATCTACTGCACCAGATACTAAAACTACAGCATGAGGAACAACACCAATCTGTTTACAGAGAGAGGAAACTGTAAATAGTTTAGACTGTAGATAATCTACTGAGGCACAATCTAAAATGTTGGTACCGTGGTGGCACTGCATCTCACCACCTGTTCTGCTGCTCTAGATGGTCACAGAGGGCGACGGCAGGGTCCACGTGGAGAGTACCAAAGGCCACTGTATCTTCACCATTGAGGGGGCTGAGAGACAGGATGAGGGAATCTATTCTGTTGTGGTTCGCAATCCTGCTGGAGAAGATACTGCCGACATCAATGTGAAGGTTGTTGGTAAGATGGCGCTCTGTCACTCATCACAAGATGGGGAATGGAAATTATGCTCAACATTTCCAATTACAGCATACACACAAATAAAATAAAATTTAAAAAAAATCCACATCTATGGAGTGTGTTTTTTTTTTTTTTTTTTTATTGAGCAATCAAACAGAATAGGTTTGCAATAAAAAACAGATTCAGAGCACACTATTGACACAGAAATCAAAAAATATTTTACTGTAAGTAACATACATTTGTGATTAAAACGCAATTTTTGTTCAAGAATCTAGTTTTGTTTGCAAGTCGAAAAGATTTGATTGCAAATATAAAGGTTTTGTTTGCACATCCAAAGTTTTTTTTTTTTTTTTTTTTTTCAAATTCGAAAGTTTTGTTTTCAAATCCAAATGTTTTGCTTTCTGTTGAGCTGAATCTTGTGGGCGGGACCTGGAAGATGTGGATGTTGCCAAGCTGTCCCTCCTGCTGAGACTGGCCAATAGAGATGTGTTTTACATCTTTCAGCAAAACTTGGATTTGCAAACAAAACTTTTTTATTTTAATCACAGATTTATTTTACTTGAAATAAACCATTTTTTGTTTGAAACTTCCATAGTTTTGCTCTCAAATGTGGATTTGAGAAAGTTTGAAAAGCCCAGTGTTAGCAGAATTTATCCCCATGAAGGAAAACATAATCCTGCAGTTAAAGTTTTGACTTGTGAGGAGTAAGGTAAACAGTGATATCAGTAATATATTATCTGATCATATCAAAAAACGTTTTCCCCCAGATGTTCCAGATCCTCCGCAGGCTCCCAGGATCATCAGTGTCGGAGAAGATTCCTGTGTGGTCCAGTGGGATCCCCCTCTGTTTGATGGTGGACAGCCAGTTATTGGTAAAAAAAAAAAAAAATACTACTACTACTAATACTAGGTAATTGCTTCAGTGTCCTTTTTTACAGTTCTTCCAAGCCAAGGTAATCATCTTGCAGCAAAACTCAATCCAACAAACATGAAGTGTCTTTCTTTGAATTTTCAGGCTATGTGCTGGAGAGGAAGAAGAAGAAGAGCTTCAGGTGGATGAGGCTGAACTTTGACCCTTACCCTAACACGACCTATGAAGCCAGGCGGATGATCGAGGGGGTGGCATATGAGATGCGAGTCTATGCTGTCAACTCCATCGGCATGTCTCGTCACAGTCCTGCCTCGCAACCTTTTGTGCCAGTTGGTGAGTGCTTCTCATTGGGTTTTCACTACTGCCTCAAACCCCAGTTGCTGTATTCAGCCTCTGTCGACCATTTCTCAAGCGGACATTCAAAATAAATGACTGGTTCATTGTTGAAATCAGCTTTCAGAAATAGAGATTGTCATTGTGCATTGATTGATGATTTTATGTGATTGACGCTCTGACATTTGATCACTCTGGCATCAGGTCAGCCCTATTTGGCGACTCTAGAATTGCATGGGGGGCCGGTATGGTTGACTTGTGGTTGTGCCAGAATGGGGTCTTGCTTTTTCTGTGCTCATTTGTACTCATTTGGACGGTACTATTTGTACTGGCCGCAGGTTTTCCCTCAGAAATATAGGCTGCACATGACTGACTATGCTCAGAAGTCAGTGAGTCATGAGAGTGGTGAGTGGGGATGAGTCAGCTATTGTTAATTATTTTAAGTGTTAATGACTGTCACATGCACGATCACCCTGGGATAGCTAATGGGAAAAATACTGCACGATGACAAATATTTCATCAACTGATTATTGTGTCACAGAGGGACAAATAACGTGTCTGTTAAAGAGACTCTAACTATTTATAGCACTGTAGTGAAGCATATGCCATATAGCATACTGGTCAACTCGCGCCACTAGTAAAAAATAATGGATAGTCTACAACAGGAACTTTTGGGTACTAAAACACCTAATTAATTAGAATTTAAAAATGTTTAAGGAAACATCTAAGATGACGATATCTGCACTGTTTCTGTATGTTATAGAAATTTTCAATTGATATTTTGGGCGTACTTTGACTTTAATCTAATCTTTAACTAATCTTTCTCTGAGATTTGTTTGTTTACTGTACATATCTCATAGCCAAGTAAGGTATGCTATGCAGTTGTAGGCACCTGTAGCTATGCAACAACATGTGGACATTCTGACATTTGATGCTCGGCATGTTGGAGCTGCACAGAGGCAGGAGGAGAGACAAAAATGGTTATGTGGCCAAATAAAATGATTTATGTATGACAGAATTTATGACTGTGGACACAGATTCTGTTTTACATTATCTCTCATTCTTCCACTTTGACTTTCCTTACTTTCTCTCATCCTCCACTCGGGTGTCACTGTGAACATCCTTGTGTCCAGATGGCCCATTGCTTTTAAGACAGCTGATTAGGAAACTATCCATGGCATCCTTCTCTATAAATAATGGCCTGTAAGTGTGCAGCTCTACTGGGACCAGCTGCTTAACACAAAGGGACTTGCTGCTACTGTGGAGACTGCTCAGGGAAAACCTTCGCTGCGAATACAACGGAAAACAATAAAAAGCAAGAGATAGTGTGTGGCAGAGAATGCAAGCATAGGGTAGAGGAAGGCATTTGGCAGAAAAGGCAGATAAGTGCAACCACCAACACTGAATCAGTATCAGGGCTGCAATACACTGAAATAAGAAGGAACAATGACAAAGCCTAAGCTCCCAAAGACCGCTGAGAAGAAGCCAGCGGCGGAAGAGACACCCGTGGATGCTCCAGTCGTGGCACCAGCTGAGGAGGAAGCTAAGGAGCCTGACACAGTGGCACCCCCGCCTCCTGCAGAAGAAGTGGTGCCACCAGAGGCCAGCTGTGAACCAGTAGCCCCTGTGGAGGCAGCCCCTACTGGGGAAGAGGGGGCCCCAGCTGAGAGTGGGACGCCACCAGCAGAGGGTGTCCCTCCGGCAGAAAATGGTCCCCCTGCAGAGGAGGGAGCTGCACCCCCGGCAGAGGAGATCCCTGGGGAGCCTGCTCCTGTTTCTGCTCCTGAACCTGAGCCAGAGCCGGAACCTGTTGGCAGTAGGCTTTATTCTTCTTAAGAGCTAGGATATAGGATAGGCATGGCTTTAAAAACGTTAGAATGACTGAATTTGGCTTATGCAACGACACCAAAGGGTGGAAAGATTGGCTGTGTTTTCATTTATACTATTGTCATAAGGCAGTGATGTATATGTTTGAAATGGTTAGGCATGGTTTGACATGGAGGTTGCATGTGGTCAGTCCTTTGAAATGAATGTCAAGATTGTTGCTTTGCTGACATGGTGCTCATGGGGTTAGAACATGGTTTACCCAATGACATGAGAAAATGTCCCTCTGTTGCGATAAAAGAGAATCTGAAAGCTACCCTGAGCTGCTCAGACATTTCCTCCTGCTGTGACTACACATATGAAAATTCGGTTCACACCGTTTGTATGCTTAACCCGTGACATAGAGTCACGGCCTTTAGTGGGGACAAGGCCATGACTGAAATTCAAGACCTTTCAGCTTCTCAGCATTGGCTTCTTTTCAGGCGGCTAGTGGGGATATGCTGCCCTCTCAATAAGTTGTTGGAGCTTTTAAGCACATAGAAACACAGTTGGTGAAAAAAAACATAGGCCTACATGTTGAAATAAAGGTGAGCGCACTACCACGCTGATGAGAAAGGGATCTCTCTCATCATTTGTAAAATACTTCACTTGTGCAATGCTGCTATGTAAGAGCAAGACCTTTGGTTTAACAAGGAGCAAAAGGGAAATCCAAAGTAACAAGACCAGGTGCGTCTAGTGGTGGCCGGGCCATTCTAATTCTATGTTGACTGGATTAGATAAAATATTTGATATATTATCTAAAGACTATCTAAAGCCATATTGTCCTTGTCAGCACATTGTGATGAAATTTCTTTTGTGCTTTTTGCAAAATGCTGTTAACACATTTTTCTGCCACTTTTAAACTGGATGACCCCTTTTTCGGCTGTCCACATACCACTGCTACATGTCCCTTCCATGTTACTGATCAATACCCCTGTCACGTGGTCCTCACCCCGTTGAGAAATCCAGAAAGGTCAGAAAGCTCTTTGTCGGTCACTGGAAGACATGGACAAAAATGTACGGTGTTAATGTTGTAAGGCGTTAACGCTACACAGCTAATCATGATTCTATAAACATGAATTCTGACATCAGTGGTAATGAGTAATATGATCCACCACTTTCAAAGCATGCAAGCTCACATCTATAGTCAATTAACACAGGGGGGGTTTACAAGCTAGCAGGCTTGTATAGCTGTAAATAGTTGAAATAGTATGAAAGAGTTCAAATGAATAACATTCTAGTACTTTAACTAATTGATGACATACAAGCCATACAATGAATACTTTATAAATATTGTCTACTTACATCTGTAGTCATTTATATGGGGATTTTAGACAGTGTCAGGCGCTGTGATTGTCTTCATTTTCCATCAGTTTGTTCATTTTGGATAGCGCACCATTTCCAGCAGAGTCAAACCTCACTATCACTGACTGGTGGATTTCAATGTGATTAAAATCTCTTGGACAAGTTCCACTTTACAGACAGAGAGACAGACCTCTCGGGCTGGTTTCCACCTGCTAACTCAGAAAAAAAGCATTTCCTAAACATGAGATCACCAAATTAAAGAGAAAAAAAATTATTATTAAATAAAATATATTAAACTATATTAAATTTATAGTAATCACTGCAGGTTTTAGATTGTGGGGACATAGACACTATAAGCATTCTTTGAAACAATACATTTGACCTTAATTACATTTCAGAATTAAAATAAAAAGCGGAAACAAAGAGGCCAGTGGTTGACATCACGGATGTAAACCTGTCTTTGACTGGTCATGTTTAGTAAAGGGTGGTCATTAAAACAACAACAACAACAACAACTAAAGGGTGGCCTTAATATCAAGAACTGGTACGTGCTCACACAAGGCGGTCCAGTAGCTGCAACAGTGCAAATAAATCCAGTTCTAAATTTCTTGCCTCAGTCGTCACGTCTTTTTGCAGACAGGAGCAACACTGAAGTTCTCAAATAACGTGTGGCTCCTGTAAAGGAGGTAACTCATTCGTCACATGCATGTTGTGGCAATACTATTTAACCACTGTGGCTACTAATGACAAGTCACATTAAAATGTATGACCACAAAACAAAACAAAACAAGAAACAGAAAGGAAATCTGCTTTTCAAGTTACTCAGCTGGCAGACTGCTCAGTAATTCTGTCCTTTCTGAGAACGAAACCCCACTTTCCTTTAATTTTTATCTATTCCTTCTGCATTCATGCCTATTACAGGCTCTAGTTGATTAACACTGCCCGTTTATCCCCCTCGCCCATCTTTCTCAGCCCCAACAAGCGAGCCCATTGGACTGTGTGTCGATGACATCAGTGACACCTCCATCTCTCTGAAGTGGAGGGCCCCTGAGAGGCTGGGCTCCTCTGAACTTGACGGATATGGAGTTGAATACTGCAAGGAAGGCTGTAAGTGCTGGCACCGCTCCACTGCATGATCCCCTCCCCCATGTTTTATGTAGAGACAATTATTATTAATATGCTGAAACTAAGACAAACAATTCAACAGTGCACACTAGTAACTGAGTTCCCTGAATTTATATATTTTTTTAATTTCATACAGATCAAACCATTTTAGGTTCAATGATGGATTCTTAACAACAACATATTGTTACGTAGCCAGCCCCTGATTTCAGATCAGCAAAATTTAATGTTGTAAAATAGCAAAATGTTTTGAAATGCCTTGAAAGATCCAGCCAAGGATTCCTCAAAGTTTGGATTATAAATATATGTGTTCAACAGTTTCAACAATAGATGTGTTGAGTTCAGGCAAGATTTGGAAGCTACAACTAAAAGCCACACACCAGCTAGATACAACTGAGCTTTGACAGTGATCAGCAAATTTGAAATTATATCTGTAAGTTAGTAGTTGCCAGTTGTCGGCAAAGAGTCATGACAAGGTGAATAAAATGTGCAAAAGAATGGATGGCTTTCAACTTGTCAAGTTCAGATGCCCACGTTTGGGATGAGCAAACTTCCACTTCACATTACACGGCAAGATCACATTGTTGTAACCCTGTTCAAATATTATTAATACTTGGTTGCATGTCATTACAATGTCAAAAGCATAGCTGAGTTTTTTGCAACACCAGATCAAGATGTTTATGTTGCAAAAGCCTAACCTCTTAGCCTGGAGCTCCTTTCTATCAGTGTTTTATAGGGGACAATTATCCACTTTGTGTTCGCCTCAGGAGGGAAGTGTGGGAATTGGCAGTGATTATATGGTTATATTAACTTCCCCATGGGTCAGCAACATGTAAATGTCCTCACAGGAAACAGCTTTGCATCCAGTTCCAGTCTGAATACACTGGTCATCATGAAGTCATCAGTTTCTTACTGTTTCGCATGGTTTGTTTTATTAGTCAGTTTTTCCCAGAATAATCCCACTGAGATTAAAAAAACTCTTTTTTTTAAAGAGACTCCAGGTCAAGATGAGCAGCAGACATTATTGATCATGCAAACCACAAAATCTATCAATTGTATAAGATGTTAAATAGCTGACAAACATAAGCATAATTTTGTCAGAACTTTTAATTATTTTTAATTTGTTCTGGCCACAGCGGATGAATGGATTCCCGCCTTTGAGGGTTTGACAGAGAGGACGTCTGTGATCATCAAAGACCTCACCACTGGAGACAAGCTGCAGTTCCGTGTGCGGGCCTACAACATGGCGGGGCCAAGCGCCCCCGCCACCTTGCCACAGGCCATCACCATCAGGGAGATTATGCGTGAGCTTTTGCAGATTTATGTCCTCTTTTCTCTTTGTTTGTTTGTTTGTTTGTTTCTTTCTTTCTTTCTTTCTTTCTAATCTCAGAAATGTGGCTCTATTCAGTATTAATCTTTTAAGTTTCACTCAAATGAATGAACCTGAGAGGAAAAAATGTCCTGCCAAATGAAGTGTTAATGTTCACACACACACACACACACACACACACACACACACACACACACACACACACACACACACACACAGTGTTTTGAAGTATCACTAAGTGCCTGATGAAGAGAGTCCATGAGGGCCCAATGAAGCAACATGATAACTAATAGATAGTCTCATATAGACAAAACCTTCTCCCTGCTACTTATTGAGTTTATGACTGAATGACTGAATTTATTCCTTGATTTGCTGATCTAAGCTTTCCCCAACTGTATTGTAAGTCCAAGTTTATTTAAAGCCCTGTATTACTCAAAGGGCTTTACATGCCCACAAGTTCAAAACAGGATGAAACCTGTTGACTTATTCATCATAGTGAGCAAGAAAAAACTCCCTAGAAAACACTTAGCTGTAATGGCATTGCATTTGTTATTACAATAAAATAATGTTAGTTACTGTTATTATTAATGCCAGTCTTTCCGTTTTTCTGTTTTTATACAGAGCGTCCTAAAATTTGGGTTCCCAGAAACCTCCGTCAGACTCTGATCAAGAAAGTCGGAGAGACTATCAACCTTGTGATACCATTCCAGGTACAATATGCTGAGAGAAATGAGTAATAACATAATACCAGATAACACATTAGTCCAAAAGCTATCTCAATTACTGCAATCTAAGCACTTTACTACATCAGTGTGCAGCTTTCAGATGCTGGTGTTACTGGTGAAATATGGTGAAATACGTAGGTGCATGTTTACATCACAGCGACAGCTGAGAGTCTGCTGCTCATGTCCCAATCAGCCTCTGTTCCGGTCACTAAAATGTTACCGAGAATACTGTTGGAACAAATTATTGGGGGAATAAATATTTTAAAAATATTTCACTTTATTTATATCACATGTTAGCATTATTGTAGCAATAAAATAACCCAGATTTCCTATATTGTATACTACAGCGTTTTGCAATGTCTGGGTATTTGAAGTGGGTCACCAAATCATTGACACAGTAACATACGGGTTTTAATGAAAATGTTCTAGCAATTAAAAAAAAAATGGCATTAAAAAACTTGAAAACTTTAGCAATGCATCCACCAGTGTGGTAAACCGTTTGTTATGCATAAACATGTACTTTTGTGTTTCTTGTAAGTAGATGTGGGCCACAAATACATTTGAGGTTTTCCAACTTTGAAAAGGTTAGAACCAGTGGTTTACTGACTATTACTAAATTAGTAAATAATGTAATTATTGAAAACAGTAAGTAATATAGTAAGTGGTGAGTGACATGTTAATAAAATAAATTAATCATGTGTATGTTGTAGTTATCGGTTAACAGTTACTTTTTATTATACAGGTTAAGCACTTAAATACTTTTTTAAGTATATGAATTACCAATGATTTCCAAAATATAAAGAAGCATTATGCGTGCTGATGTTTTTAGCAGTTATCTATTTCCCCCTGATGCAGGGTAAACCCAGACCGCAGGTCACCTGGACTAAAGACGGGGAGCCTCTGAACCCCACCATGGTCAGCGTGAGGAACAGCGACACAGACACCATCCTGTTCATCCGCAAGTCCGACAGAAAACACTCTGGGAAGTATGAGCTCCATGTGCAGATAGAGAACGTGGCGGACACAGCCAGCGTGACAATCCAGATTGTTGGTAAGGACTGCACAAGGTGAGGCTTGGAGAGCTGCGCTTTGGGATGAATCACCTCAGAGAAAGGACAGCTCAGTAGCAATCAATCAGGATTCAATCTACAAATTACTTACATGCAATAGCATAATGCATGTTCTGTTAACTGCAAAATTGTTGTGATTTTATGATTATTTTTTTTGTTGTTGTTTTCTCCTCTGTAGATCTCCCTGGGCCCCCTGAGGCCCTGAAGATCATGGACATCTGGGGCTTCAATGTGGCACTGGAGTGGAAGCCCCCCAAGGACAGCGGCAACTGTGAGATCACAGGTTACACCATTCAGAAAGCCGACAAGAAGACCATGGTGAGCCTGCAACAACACACAACAAATGTCTTTGCAGAATATTCAAAAGAAGTATGAAACAGGCAAAGGAATTTGAGCCAGGCACCATATGAACATGACAGAGACACAGGGTCTCAAATCAGTGAACACAGGGAGGTCAGACATACGGCCTGCAGGCCAAATCTGGCCCACTAGCACGTCACATCTGCCCCACTAGCACGTCACATCTGCCCCAACATATCTTTAAATCAGTTTTTTTTTTTTTTTTTTTTTTTTTTAAATCCAATTATTATCAGCTATGCGTAATAAGCAAAGTAAGAGGTTTGAATGATAAACTGGTAAATGGATGATTAATGATAAATTATGATAAATTAATTAGAACTAACACTACAAATCGGCTAGCTGCTGCCTGGAAGAGCAGTATTTCTTTCCTCTGCTTTATGTAATTCTACATTAAGTGTTATTTTCATATGCTGGCATGTGCTTTGTTGTTAGCAGGCTAATAATCGATAATATTAATAATGATAATAAGACAGAAAGTAGCCGAAAATATCCAGGTGTTGACTCAAGTCATGTTGATGTTTCTTTCGCAAAAACATAATCCGGCCCCTGTGAGGTCTCATTTGAACGAATGCAGCCCTGAACTAACCAGCGGAAAATCACCTTTATAACATTTATTTATTCTTAAATGACATGCCTTGTTTGTCCCAGGGAGAGGCCGTGGTCTCCCTCTCCTTACCGCTCACTTTGCTCTGGCTCAGTGTGAGTGGGCCTGTGGGGCTAACAACTGAACCACTGCTAAGCCAAGTAATGTATGTACACTATGTGAGTGGAGGAATGCTACACGGACACAGAGGGATATTTTGGCCTCCCTTGTGACACACAGTGTAATCAGCCAGTGCCGGGCACAGGGTCTCCTCTGTGGGCCAGGAGCGCTGCATTATGGGCCTGTTTGCAAAAGCTCACCATCCACCAGCCCCGAGCTGCCAGGGACCACGGCGGCCAGGAATGCCCTAATCTTAGCTTTGTAGCCATGACCTGATAAAGCCCCTCTGTACAGCGACGCAGGGACATTGTTGTTCTGCTCTGCATGGATGATGGCATGCTATTCATGTTTCACTGTAGTCATTATTAGACTCAATTAACTTCTCTTGCACCACATTATATAGCAGGCTTGGGGATGTCAGATTATCATGTTACCAGTGATAATATATCTACAGCATAACACAGATGTACTTCTAAATATAAAAGTGCTGGGGCTGTTCCACTGTTTTTGGCACCATTCTTAACCTGTCATGTTCTTTCCTTAGCCAGAATGTATTTAAACCTTGTGCCTTTACTAACCCTGAAAGATTTGTTTTTAAAATCTTGAATCCATTACGTAATGTCAGCTGTTCCACTGAGACAAGATCAAGAATGGATTTTGAAATCAAATCTGTGCGATATCTTGATCAAAAGTGTCTGAGCTCAATCCAGATTGTGTCAAGTTATGTGGATCTTATAAACTCTTGTGACACTGATTCAGCATTTCATTTTTGCATATAATAGCACAGACATTAATAAATGGGTGTCTGATAAACTGAACACCTATAAATAATACTCTTAGCTATAGATAATCCTTAAATTGCTTTAAACGCCTTTCAGATTATTTAGAGTTCAATAAATACTTTTTCCACATTCAAATTAATGTCATTTTAGTTGTTCAGTGTAACATTATGTGTTGTATTTTATGTCTTCAGCCTTTATTAGTATGAAACTTTCTTACTTTTCATCAGCTGGGAAGAATTGCATGAAAGCCAATGAGCTCCACTGCATGTTGTTGAAATGGATCCAATGTGAACATATGCATATAAGACTGATACAATATACAGAGTATTGGAAGAACTGAAAAAAAAGAAAAAAAAAAACAGGCTGAAAAAGTGAAGCTGTGAAAGCCCTGACATGATGTGCTTCTTGAGCAGGAGTGGTTCACGGTCTATGAGCTGTACAGGAGGACCAACTGCGTGGTGTCTGATCTCATTATGGGGAATGAGTACTTCTTCCGTGTCTTTGCCACCAACCTGGTGGGCCTGAGCCAGGACCCCTGCAACACAAAAGACAGCGCATTCATCCAGAAAACAGGTGGGCTGTGACTGCACATACATTACTGAGCACAACACACTCATTATTGATTATTTTCCTTTCAAAGAGAAATCACATGCAAGATCCTGTCCTCATACCAAATAAAGACAATTCAGTCTGAAGGATGTGTGCTGCAGCAAAACCAAAATTAGCCTTGTCTGTCCTCAGGTATGGCATACAAGCCACCCAGCTACAAGGAGCACGACTTCTCAGAGGCCCCCAAGTTCACACACCCTTTGGTGAACCGGTCAATCATAGCAGGATACAATGCCACCCTCAGCTGCTCAGTCAGGGGCATACCAAAGGTGAGTGGGACATTTGAATGGAAATTACTCTGCTTTGCAAAAGATGTTTTTTAGAGAAACAAAAACAGGACAAACACTTGGTGTAACCATGGTACAGACACTGAGGGGGTCCAAATGAGAACTTTTTACCTTTTAAGAAAGTTTATAGTGTTCACTTTTTGTTGACATTGTGGAGAAGTCTTGCAGTGGACTCCATTATATTGAGAGATGTTTCTAATTTTCTGTCCTCCCTGTTTATATACATGAGGGGGACAGAATAGTAGAAACACCACTCAATAAAATGCGGTCTGGTACAACAGCAGCACGAACTATGAGTTCAATGTCAAACATAGAATTAAATGAACACCTCTATTACAGAGTCAAAAAGAAAACCTGAGCATAAAGGAATAGTCTGTGATTTCTCCAAGATAGTGGCTGCCCCCCAACTTCATTTTGGTCAGTAGTTTACTGTTTTCTGACTTTAAACGCACCTACCAATTAAACCTTTTCCAGTGGTAGCAACTGCGATAGCTTCAAGTCAGGAAAAATAAGGCTAGATACCCAAAGTATGCTTATGAAAATAGAGGGAAAAAATTACCATGGATGCATGGTCCAGTAAGAAAGTAACCAAAAAAAGCTGTTTCAATAGATTCAGTCTGGCCTGAAACATTTTCCTAAACAGGTCCCTGAGTATCGACCAAAGATCAACACTTGACAGTTTCACATACCACTCCCATTCACTCTCACTCCCATAATAGAAGGTGCAATGGGCCCAGAGCTCTGGCAATGAACCTCCTAGTGACTCAGAACCAATGTCCATCTGGGGGCTTTCATGAATGCTGAACATGCCAATCTGTGCCCCCCATATCCCCTCCTCCCCAAAGAAGATGCTATAGAAGTAGGGAAAATTTGCCTGATACTATTAATAGACTTTATAATAATTGTACAAATGATGTGTTAAATCAATCAGCAATAATGGTAATAACAATGGACCAAAGAAGAAAAAAAACACATATTGTTAAAGTGGCAGCCTCTCACACCGTCTCTCCGAGTGCTAGTGGTAAATAACAATCACCATCATCAGTGAAACAACATCCACAAGATCAAAACAATGATTACCCCCATTTGGATTGTGATCAATGGCAAAATTGTGGCATAATTATTGCAGTTTGTATTAAAAAAAAATGTACCTTATAACACAATATCCTACCCTGTTAGCCTAAAGTGACGTGGTACAAAAACAAGATGGACATCTCAAATGAAGCCAAGTACCGCATGTTCAGTAAGCAAGGAGTCCTGACCCTGGAGATTCGTAAGCCCTGTCCCTTTGACGGAGGAGTGTACATGTGCAAAGCCGTCAACGCCAGTGGGGAAGACATCGTGGAGTGCAAACTGGAGGTTCGCCGTAAGTATAGCGCCAGGACGAGCGGAGAATTGCATGCTTCCTTGGCTGCATGGCCCGCTGATGCTACCATGTCAGAGCAATTCCCCTCTTCTAAAATTAACAGGAACTCAAGTCTTGCTGTAAAAGGAAAGCCGCCATCAAAAGTGTCCATCACTTATCAAGGAATATTAATGGATCTAGGAATGTTCCCCCAGTCAGTACTTTAACATTTGAGAAGAAACATACAGCATTCAATATATGATGGAAAAAAAACCCTCTTGTAGGATTGAAAGATCTCCTCAAATATATACCTCTGATAAATTTAGCCTAGTTCCTTTAGAGACCCTAACTACTCCAACAAGCAGTTATCTTCATGCCGAGTACAAACAAGCATGTAAGAGAATGTCTTATGGTCAGAAGATTAATCTGAACATTGGTGATTTTTTTTTTTTTCGCCCAACACAATACATTTTAGAGGTTTTCAGTGAAAGTTAATTCCATGATCCATCAACTCTAACAGGTGTCTCTTCCACTCTGCAACCCTCACCCATCACAACACTGTGTCCTGTCATGCTTCAACCCATTCCCATCACCTGTGCAAACATGTTTCCTCAGAGTGGTCAAGGTAACACCCACCCAGCCACTGTGATAAATGTTTCTGCTGGATTTGTCAAATCACCCCTGCCTACACATTAACTGCTGTTATATTAACCCTTTTAATTTCAATGAATGAATGAAGATACATTCTTGGGCAAGCTTTTATGTGGCTCATTCATTTAATTTGACATGTTAAAGTAACTTTACTACATGGAAAGGGTGAGAAATTTGATCTTTTGTCATTTCAATGCATCAGTGCATTTTGTGCATCAAGGTAAGTATCTGATGATGTGAGACATTGCTGAGGGTGATATGAAGTTACTAATATCAGCACTGGCACCACTGTATTACACCATTGTGTTCCTGACTTGCAGCTCAAATCATTAAAGAGGAGAAGAAGTAAAAGGTCAAAGATGCTGAGAAGGATCCGTCCTCAGCGGGCATCCTCAGGGACCCCGGCGTGTGTCGGCGGTGTGTCGGCAACAAGAAAATTCTTCAGCTTCCATTAGACCTAGTGCCACTGGCCTTTTTATTTGAGCACCACTTCCCTCTTGTGAAATCATCTTGAATTAGTCCTCATTGCCGCTCTGTTGTATGTTTATGTATTCATAAGTAGTGGGTTATTCAGCTGTCTGAGGCTCATGCTTGATTTGGATAATTTGTTTTAGATGAGGAAAGTATCATTTATGAAATTAATTTACAGTTTGTCATCCTATTCCTCACTCATTTAAATGGCTAGGAAATTGAAAATGACTACAAATGACTGGATAATACTCTGCTTTTGAGTGCTGAATAAAAATAAATAAAAAAGTGCATATATGCTTAATACTGTGAGTGACTGCATTCAGACATAATGTCTTTTTCCTTATTACTATTAATTCACACTCAGCTGTGGAAGTTTGAGGTGATTTAAAGCACCAGGTGGAGGGCAGCACTCCAGTGGCCCTTCTTCCTTGAACCTTAGCCACATGATTGCTCTGGGGTAAACAAAGCACAAACAACATACCAATAATGCAAAAAGCACGCCACTGAAACTCAGAAGTCATCGGCATGAACAAGTATTATGGTAACAAAGCCTGGCCAAAGCCAAAGGTGTCAGGCATGTGCCCAACGTGCACAGCCCAGGGATGTGGGTGAAGGTCTGGAATAGACAGCGTGTCCTCTTGCCACGGATGCCATTCGTCAGGGAAGTGGAGCACACAGTCACCTTCAGTCTCGCGGGAGCGATCACAGAGAAACAGTCTAATAATACTGTTATCATTCAGCAGTGTGTCTCTGATGACTTGAAAATGGATATTTCCTGCTCTGGTCAAGTCGCTTTTACAGCTGCAACACATCCAATCAGCCTAGTATGTCAAATTATGTCTCAAGGTCACTATAACATACAGTGATAACTTATAGTGCCATTCAAAAGAGGGTAACGGAGGGAAGCCAGGAGTGGTGGCTTCACAAGAGAGGGACCAGGGCTCTACTGTGAGATACTAAGACATCAAACCCCAATCTGTCAAATAGCTTGTCACTTGAATAGAAAACTATTTCAAAGTGCTTTCATTCAATACTTCACCCAAAAACGACATATTTTGTATCTTACTCAGCCGAAGTTGTCTTGAAGGTTCAATTAAAAAAAGTTAATCACATGCCTCAATAACTGTGATACAGGACCCTTTGGTAAATGTTCATATTGGTCATCTGACAACATCTAATGGCAACATTTTGGCTATCGGTCCTGTGCTGCTCCATACCGAATACAGGTCTATACCAAAAAAAGAAAAAAGAAAGAAAGAAAAAAAAAAAAAACGGTAACACTTTACAATAAGAGTACAACAATGAACGTTAGTTAATGCCGTAATAAACATTAAGTAACAGGTAATAAACATTAAGTAAGTTGCTAAGGTATTAATTTATGTTATTTAGGGGTTATTGTAGCTATTATTAACATTAGTAAATGCCATAACAATTATTAAGTAACAGTTAATTAACTATTATGGCATTAAGTTAAATTGTTGTACTCTTAATGTAAAGTGTTACCAAAAAAACAACAACTTTGAATTTCACTGAACCAAGAAGATGCCTGTAACACTTCAGTAGTCTGGTTTCAATGTGCTACATGCTGTGTATTCAAATAAACTTTTTGACATTTAGGGAGAATTCTCTGTGGAGCAGCATGGTACACTTTAGTAGACACGTCTTGTAACACCAAAGATAACCACAGAGTCTGGTCTCAGGGCTCGTGGAACCCAAGATTTCAACTGCAGCAGTTTCTTTTAGAATAGAGCTGAAGGGGAACTTCAAAAAACACCTGCGAAAAGGATATGAAAATGTCCATTTCAAATTCTCTCTCTTCATGCAACATTATCCAGACCTTGGTTTATATGTTCAATATGTCTCATACCAGGCAGTTTAGCTAAAAAATAATCAGTACCTGTGTCATTTTTTTTCCCTTTGGTCAAAGTTGCCAACCAGCTCCATTCTAGTAGAAATGACTACAGTTTTTGAAACTTATTCATTGGACATTCAAGACCTTGGAGTGAGAAATGATACGGTATATAAAGGCTCTGGGTGGAAAAATTGCTTAAAGTAACCCTGAAATTACAGGCTCTGCCAAAGTTTCAATAAAGAATACATTCTGTGAATCACTAGTGTTGAACAGCATGTTTCAGGAATTATTTTTAGCTTATGAAATAGTCAGGGGAATTATTTTATGTAAAACCAAACATATTTCATCTTTACTGCTAGTAAATGGATTTGAGAATGCACTATTTCATGGTTCAGTTTGGAATATGCAACAAAAAGAGCGATGCATCTTCATAGTGTTAATATTTCATTGAAATCCTCTTCAGTGCTGCCCATAAACACTGATTTTACTGCAGCGTCCAATGGGGATCGTGACAAACAGAGGGAGGATAATGTTTTTATTTGCTGAGGAAGTGAACAGACTTCCTACAGCATTCCTCAGAGAGCCACATTTGAAAGCCTAATTAAGGGCAGCGACACAAATTAGATCAGGCTAGAAAGCCCACATGGAATACGTTTGTTCCATGTCTTTAATATGCGACAATGTCTATTTGTATTGTCCTTGACAAATACACAATCAAATTATTGTTTGACATCATGTCCCAAGAAGCAGTCGATCCTGCACCTTATAACTCTGAGCGGCTTTAAAAAACTTAAAGCTGCACTGATGGGGCCTCAGTGCTGTTGGCACGTACAAATATCTGATTAAATATATGATGAAGACAACAGTAAAGGAGCCGTTTTAATCTTATTAAAACTAAAACAAAGGTGGATAATTTTTCAAAAATGCATGTGTTTTTCCAATGTACCTACTGTCTAGAAAAAAATCAAATAAAAATCAAATAAAACTACTTGGAAAGATTTTGAATGAAAACCTACAAATAACATTTGTATTTGAGCTGAAATATAGTGAGATACTTTAATATCTTGTATTACAATGCTATATCTATAAAAGATAAAATACACAAACAATTTCATAGTTTAAAAAAAATCACAGTATACAGTACATAAATTCCTCCCACAATTTGAATTGAACTAAAATGATGATGTACAACCAGATGCATCAACACAGAGCCAAGAAAGCAAACAGAGTGATAATAATAATATAGCAAAACAAGACGTTCTTTTGCAAAGCACTGGTGACAGCCACAGTTGAGGAGGTAGCTTCCTTAGTTAGCATCCCATTCTTAATTATTTGTTTTTGTTTAAAATAATTTACATACAAATACAAAAACTGCACTACTCAAAAGTTTTTTTTTTCTTTTACATTTTCACCAGATGGGACTTGAAATATCTCAAACAATCAATGGACATTTGGTTGGTGCTAGAAATGACACACCTAGTCACAATATGGTGTTCAATAAAAAAAAAAAAAAAATCAATAAAATGAAAAAAATAAAGAGCAAACTCTACCCATGGAAAACACAAAATGGCAATATTATGCATTATATGGACACAAGAATGTCTTATTGATGGGAAAAAAAAAAAAGTTTCCCTACATTGCCTAAATTCCTGAGCACTCACATGATGCGCACTTGTGGATACATGCTCTGAGGGTGTATCCACCTTAATGTGTACAGTCATGCTCCAGCACACTAAACATCAGTCAGAGAACAATCCCCTAACAGTCACACACAACGTCATCCAGGTCAGTTCTCAGCATGAAAAGTGATCAGCTATAAGTAGGCTATTACAATATGATTGTGGCCCTCCTGTGACAGCCTGTGCACTGGAATTGGACAAAGAAGTTACTCTGACTTCTGGGTTGCAAAGAAATGTAAGAATCAAATATGTTCAACTTAATGGATAATTCCTGTAATAATTCAATCTGGGCCCTGTTTTCCCCAAGGTTTTGCCATTGTGCTGATCGATTCTGGTCAATGATTTCACTTCACTGTAGAGCCCCATCGACCTTTCACTTTTCAGGGAACGCTGCTGTCCAACACAATCCAAAGTGGACAAAGGCCACAAGCTGCTCAACCCAAAAAGCACCCAAAACATGCCCCTTTCACTGTAGCTGGACGTCTTCCCACAGCTGTGATTGCAGGTATCACACAACACTAAAGTTATCCGCCCATTTAATACCTCTTGGCTTTGCTCACACGGTTCCTTATTATAATTCCTCAGACTGATTGTCCTCTAAGGCATTCACATCAAGTCAGAGGTGGAAGAACCGGAGGACATTTTGTCACTATGAGAGTATTCATGTGTTTAACTCATCAGAACATCTGCAAGCAAAATCATTTTTATTACTGATTTAAAATCAACTATAAATAACTACATCAGATAAATCTGCTTTTAGTGTGAATATAATGTCATTAATTTGGACCGTCGACAGAAGTGGACAGTCTGATACGTTTACTACCTGGGCTGATGTGCATAGGCAATACATGACACCAGGTAGGACAATTTGGGATTATCAATTACCACCAAGAGAATGAAGGCTGGCTGGTGCAGTACATCTAATATGAGCTGAAAGCGGCATCAGACGACCTGAACGTTACACTTGCAGGCTGGTTTACACTACAAATGTATCTAACACAGCCAAATGTTCATGTTTCAGGCCACATGTCGATGTAACATTGGATGTAGCCAGGTCTCAATGAAGTGAGTGTTATTGTGTTAAAAAGGACATGTTTTTGGTGTGTCTGGTTTTATCCTGGCCCCACTGGACTGCATTGGAGAGTACTGCCTCCAGCAACTGAACGGTACATAGGGCTCTACAGTGAGAAGAATTGACAACACTTTGATCAGAATTGATCAGCATGATGGGAAAAACCAGGAAAATAAAGGCCCAAGTTGGAAATAATTGGACTTATCCTTTAAGACTGGTGAAAACAATACAGTGAACTCTCTCTCTCTCTGTGTGTTCAGACCAAAGATTCATGAGCAGCAGTGCGTCATCAGGTCTCTCTAGTTGTTGCTGCCGCCAGAGGGCGGGGCATTCAAGTAATGCTGCATACATCAGTGTCAGTTAAGATGACACAAGACATACTTTACTGTCGCTGGCCATGACAGGCCTAGCCAAATAACCTTTTTTTTTTAATGTTTAAACTATTTATATAGTGAGCAAAAACTCATTACTTTCAGCTCTTGGTGTCACTTTGTTATGTGAGTATGTTTTTACACACAAGAATGTGACCTGGTTCTTTGCTTCAACAACAATGGGTCATTTAGCTCCATGAAACTGGAAGCAGCAACAATTACTGTCCACCAGGGCAATATGAAAAATATTTGCTGGGAACTTTGGTATACTGTAGAGCGAGGTGTTAACAATGGGAAGAATATTAAATCCCTATCTGCAACTGGTTCCTGCTTCAGTGCTTCGCTGCTAATTTGCATAAAGGTGACATCAGCTCAGCTTCACCTGGTCACTCTGGGTGCTGGCGGCACTCGGCTGCCACAGCGATGGTAGCCCCTGGTTGCCAGCTATCAGTGAAAATAACTGATTGCCAGATGCTTTTGTAGCTCATGAATATTTTGGCTTGAGCACAGTTACAGTACCATGGTGCAATGGAAAAAAAGTAATTTGTCAAGAATTTAACATTTACCACAGGAGGTGCTGCTGTCTTGGTGAGTGCTTGGGTTCTGCATTCATCATTCAAAGGCCACCTTTCATATACCTGAATTATCTTCACCCAGACATTACTACTACTCCAAACAATAAATTATAACACCATACAAAACCACCCAGCGCAGTTGTTGCTTAAACAGTGATATCTGCTACTTTTAATCACATTCGTAGTCTTACTCCAAGTGAGGAACTGCTTAAATAAAATGGCCATGATGCTCTCGTGAAGCGAGTGCAGGGCATGTATTATAATGTGGATTCTGGTCACATTGGGAAGGCAGGCAGGGTGCAAGTTATTGTTGAACATTTTGAACACTATTGCCCCCTTTACTTGAGGACCACCAATCATTCTCCTGAAAGTTATGTTACATTCAAAGAGAACTATAGCACGATACACTTGCTACATTTTTATAAAAAAAAAAAAAAAAAAATCAATAAAATATAAAATCAACAGTAGCTGTAGTGAAGCTTTTAAAATTGACAAGTATGACAATTACAAGAAAATGAAAAAGCTTATAAGTACAGGTGAAAACAGAGATGTCACAAAATCCTTGCCTTTACAAAAGAAGTGACATAATCTGAGGCTTGCAACATCGTGTTATCCAGTCCAATCTAAAGCAAGAGGCAGGCACTGGTGGCAAGAGTTTCCTTTGTAACATCCTCTGTTAGCTTGTATTATGACGCACTCAGTTCAGCTCAGTTACATCACCGGTGGGCAAAACATGCACTTACAGTCTTGAAGTTCAATAAGCATACCAAGTTCCCTTTAAGTGATTGATCTGAGTCTCTGTTAACACAGTAATTATAAAAATAAGTGCTTCCTGAACAGTCCATTAACAGGGTAGTTGGCACGTTTTGATATAACAAATTGTTACATATTCTTGTAGCATTAAAATTCACATAGCAGAGAGATCTGTGTGCACAGATAAAGCTCTGGGGAGTTCCTTAGTCTTTGACACGAGGTATGTTATATGAGTAGTGTACGAGAGGAAGCCCTCTGCTCTGACAGAAGCAGGCTCTGCCACAGGCCTGCACCTGGTCAGAGCTATCTGATACAAATGAGTCTCCCTCGTCCGCGTACTCAGACTGAGCTGAGGGCGTGCTACTGTCTGCCCAGTATCCCTCTGTGCGTTTGCACACTGCAGCTCCAGCTAAAAGGGTTGGGCAGCTATGAGACTTCACCAAGTGTCTGCAAACTATGGAGGATGAGGGGGAAGAACAGGTTTTGGCATGCAGTGCTGCCTCGCACTGCTCACACACAACTGTCTCTCCACAGAGCTGTGAGTACACCCCACAGTCAAAGCCTAGCTGTATGGAGGAGCCACCATCCATGACCCCAGACCCTCCACCACCATCATCTCCCTGACTTTCAGCACCAGCCTTCACCTCCCTGGCTGCTCCTCCACGACCCCGTAGTCTCTGCCAGTCTTCCCTGAAGGCTGGGCTGAAGAACACATAAAGGACAGGGTTTAGGCACGCAGGCAGGGGGAAGAAAATGAGCGTGACAGACTTGGCAATCTCTGGGCCGCCGGCAGTGGAGCCTGACCCGGTCAACAGAGGGGCAAAGGAGAACGCTGCTACAGGGCAGAAAAATATGCAGTTGGTGAAGATTAGCCAAGCTACGTGACGCAGAGCACCGGTCTGCTCTGGGTCTGCCAGATCCACCCTGCCCAGGTGGCAGTACAGCTGGGTATAGACAGCTGCAGTGAACAAATAAGCCAGGGCATTGAGCAGGACAAGAACTACTGTAATACTCAAAGCCGGACTCTCACCCCCGGCAAAGGGCAGACAGAGAGGAGAAGCCGACTGGTCACTGGAACTTATAAGAGGCAGGCAGGCTGCAGCGGCAGCTAAGAGCCCGAGTAGTCCTGCAGCAAGCCTGAAGCGTTGATCTCCTCTCCAGCATCCCTGATGGCTGCCAGCACCCCTCCTGGGTGACACCATGACCTTCCCCAGAAGCGCTCGCACTGCCACGCTTCGTTCCACAGCTGCCAGTGAGAGTAACAAAACCGCCCACTCAGAGGAGAAGACTGCCAGAGCTCCTGTGATGCGGCAGCCAGCGCCCATCTCCCACCATACGCCAAACTCAGCAAAGGAGCCCCAGGTGGCAAGATCAAGCACCGTCAGCACTCCGACGTACAGGCCTGTGAGCAGGTTGGCCAGGGCCAGAAGCCCCATCAGTAGCCTGGCTGGAAAGAGGGATGGAGTCAGGGAGTGGACGGGGCCTGGAGCTCGGCGGATTGGGGAGAAGGTGGTTACCAGCACCAGGCTGTTAAAGACCAGGGACACCAGGCAGATGAACCAGACTGTAAGACGAATCATCCAGTTGCCGAGAAGATGCTCACATGGTTTAAATGCTCCTGAGGGGTACAATTTGAGGGTAATATAAGTTACCACTACATCAGTAAAAGTAAACACATAAAAATTGTGATATAAAACACACAAAATGAAAAGGATTTCAAAAGCTGTTTTACTGCTTACCTGGAGAAGGGGAGCAATGCATAATCATAGATATTCTTTCCACACCCTCCACCCCTAAAATTAAAACATTATATGTAAGGCGCACATATCTTTAAGGTCTTATCCTAATCCAAAAGGCTGGCCTTGCCTAGGTATAAAGTGTCGTGCAGTGACCAGGACAAGTTTTACTGGTCATTCTGTGGATGATTTATGATTAAAATTAGAACCAATTAAAAGGACATAAATTGGGATATTCTTTAGAGACATCTGCTTATTGTAAGGGTAGATTTAAAATAAATTATTAAGATGGAGCCATATGCAGTCAAGTAACATTAGTAATTATCAGATAAAGAGGAGAGTCTGAACTGTGCCAGGATTTAAAACATACACACATATACAACGACGCGTACAAACACACAAATACACAATTATGCCCCCTGAATTGTCACTAGCATTATTTCCATGGTTTGTTTAGTGAGTAGTACTGTAAATGTGTACCTGGCAATATTCTAAATTACTTGATAGTATAACAACAGCTCATAACTGGACACTAATGAACAGGGAAAAACCAGGCAGCATACTGGAAAGTCAAAGTTGGTAAATTCAAAATGCATGAGAATGTCCAGCTCCTCACCCCTGACCCATGAAAGACTCCTGTGATGCATTTTTATTAATACATAGATAGCCTACATACTGCCTGACACAGTGAGAATTCTGTATGCATTTTCTAGTAAACTGTAGAGTATTTTGCAACAAGAATGAGATGTGTGCTGCAAGACATGAAGAGAGAGTTCAGGCCAAAACAAAATGAATAATGAAAGCAGTCTATGGGCTGGGCAAAAATAAACAGAGGTCAGTATCCGGCTAAATGGGCCTTGAGGTTAATGTGTTTTGATGGAACAGTTTGCATAATATGTCTCTACATTTCTCAGTGTTGACGTCTCCACGGATCAAAGAATCTGCCTTTGACTACAGCTTTCTCACCTGTAGATTTCCTCACGTCATTTTCCTCAGAGGAACTTATCACGGTGTCACATCCGACAAATGCACAGCACTGGTAGGCATAGGGGACAGAGATGGACCTACAAACACACAAATATCATTCAGACAAAAACTGAAGGATATTGCTGAGATACAACGTGACCACAGTATGACCATTTTCTACCAATTTCTCAATGAGGCATTTTTTGCCCTACAGAATGCCAATGATTGGATGTTTACTGTTTATCGTATCATTTTCAGTAAACTCTAGACACTGTAGTGCATGAAAATCCCAACATATCACCATTGCAAACACTAGTCTTACCATCACACTAAGTTAAAAACCGCCTAAATCATGCCATGCCTAAAACCGTAGTCAATCAGTAACTGAACACATTGACCCTGTCTATGTGCTTTACTTAGATGTGAACAAGTTTGGAGTAGCAAGCCATTTGCTTGGCATGTCTAAAAAAGTCGCTGCAAAGTGTACATCACAATTCTCACTGTAACTGCAACATTAAGCCAAAAAAAAAAAAAAAAAGGGGGCGTTTTTGTCAGTACCACATGACCCTGAGGGACAGGCTGATCTTTCTATCTTTTATTTTAACAATGCAAATAAATACAACACTGAAAAGAAAACCCCTTTCATCAAACTGTTAAGGCTGCTTAAGGCTGCTTATCGGCTTCTGCCATTTTGATCATGTTGCTGTGCGGGCTGTTGTCTCTGTGACTCAAAACTGCTGACCCACCACCTCCATAAAAATCAATCTGTAGATGTAGACTAATGTATCTGTGTTTCTTATACAAATTCAAAATTAATTTTCATGTAAGTACAAAGCCTTTAAATATAGCTGCGAGTATTATTTTTTTGAGTAGAAGGGGCTATTACAAATCTGTATTTTAGGTTTTGCATAGTGAAGATTTCCTTGTTGTTATATAAAGTTTTAACCACAAATTAAGCTATAAATGGCATGTCTTAGAATTGCCAACATGAGCATGAATTTTATTTCACTAAACCTTATATCAAAGGTGTTTCAATACATCGCAATATGTATGCATTAGAACAAACTAAATAATTCCCAGATGAGTGCAGATAACAGGACTCCATGGTAAAACATGGAGATTCTCACCTGAGTTTGGGTAAGTTTTTGGCACTCAGCACATTTTTCATCTGCAGGTTCCCTGAGAGTTTCAGCTGATTGAGAGCACTCAGTCCAGTCGTTGGAATCACAGTCAGAGCGTTCATACTCAAATCTCTGCAATGAAAAACACATCAGGATAAATGCAACACAATATTAAGTACAAGGCAAACACACAAAATAAATTATGTGCTGTAAATGGAGTGGTGAATCTGCTGTGCTGTACATTAGGTGAGGTTAAAGAGATCCTACTCACAGGTTGGTAAGTGCAGTCAGCGTGAGGAAAGCATCTTTGTGAATGACTCTGATTTCATTTCTGCTCAGGTCCCTGTGTAAAACCAGAATACAAGGTGTTCGGTCCATGTGAGATAATCTAGTCATAAAACATTTGTTTTCTTTCTTTTAAACTAGTTTATTTTTGTGGTGTAGTATAAAAGCATGTGGGTGTGACTTACAGCAAACGTAGGGCAGAGAGTCCTTGGAAAGTGTCCCTGTCAATTTGTTGGATATGGTTGTGTTGCAGGCTTCTGTTGAATGCAGTAAACAGATTACACTTAAAACCGGTAAATAATGAACCTAATTACATACATACATACATTTTCCACATTTTCCAAACTTACATCTCCTGCAGTTTGAGACAGCCCTGGAGGGATGGCAGCTCCTTAACCTCATTGTAGGACAGGTCTCTGATGGAGAAAAACAAACACCCTCATTAATTAGCTGAATAGGATAACAGTTTTTTTTCTGTTTTTTTTTTTTTTTTTAATAAAAGAATGGAGACAAAACATTGTGTCATACTACCTACTGAGCGATACATGTCTACTATCTTTTCTTATGCTGCTCAGTGGGTGATTTTTTGGAAAATGACTGGTGGTACCATATGTGCATACATTTTTGGAAGGTAATCAAACTCCTAACTGTAACAGCGTTTGTGCCATAGTACACCCACCGAGCTACACAGACATGAACCACTGCAGCCCTGGACAGTAAACATCTGTTGCAGCTCGGAAACCTCCAGCTGCTGACGAACTACCAAGCACTGTGCTGAATGATGTGATACTGACTGTGACGAAATAGTTTTATAAGTGGAAACACCTCTCATTGAAGGAATTAACATGTTTATTTGCCAGCTGAAGTACTTAATTAACTTAACCTAACTAAAAGCATAGAGAAAGGCAAGGAATATACTAGACAAGAGCAGGTCAGGTGAGCATGAGAGGCTAATAATTTTTCTGGTTGTTGCCATCATGACAATTGATTGTGTTCATAGCTTTGTCAAAGTTTACTGCAGTGCTTTCCCATCTGGCAATCTGGAAAGCAACCCTTATCTCAGGCCCATCTTTACCAATTATTTAGATCGGAGTAATACAATTATTTAGAATTTTTCCACAAATACCAAGCAGAGTAAGAAAAGGGAAATTTGCCATTATGATGCTTTGTAAGATGCTGCAGATGTAGTCTCATTTCATGAGGCCAGCTGCTCAAAACTTTTAGAAAATTTATAGTGAATCCCTGGTTACTGTTTGTCTTGTACAAGTGACAGTATTTGAACAACCTATTCTAATGAATAGAGGAAGAGTCCCTTACAGAGTCCGAAGCAACTTGAGATCATCACACAGATCAGTGGGTACAGCTGATATCCTAGTTCCTGATAGGGTCCTGAAAATGAAAAATCCAGAACAGTCACTACTGACATGCACCAAACTAAACTACAGTGAGCGACTGCCAATTTTTCAGCGTTGCATCAAAGTGCACTCACAGGCTCTCCAGGTTGTTAGTCCACGTAAGTATTGGGAACTGCTGCATCATACTGGCCCCACGCAACATCCTGAAATGCACAGGTAAAAAAATAAGAATGCTACTACGGTACAAAATTTTATATCAAAGCATGATTCAGTGTGGTCAAAAAAAAAGAAAGGTAATATTTCATGTAAATTTAGTTATTGACAAAAGCAGAGAAATATTATAAGCCATTTTAAAATGCCTATTTCCATCAGCGACTTTTTCACTCCTGGTCAAGCCCTCCAAACCCACATCAACATGTGTCACTTCACACAGATATTTGTCAGCAACAATGACCAACAGTGGAACTTACAGAGAGTGCAGGTCTGACAGGTTCTGGAAAGCTGAAGCCCCCACAAAGGTTAGAGGGTTGTCATAAAGATGGCTGGAAGGGCAGCAAGAACAGAGGGAGAAAATTCAAACTGAAGTCATTTACTATGCAAGAATGGCACCATCTTCTGGACATACATCTTTCAAAGCCTCATGATCATATCCGGTATCAGTTAAAGTGTGTGCTGATAAAGGGGCATGTGTGCACAGGCATCTCTGCATGGTGTACGGCAACACTTGTTGGAGTTTCAGTTATTTCAGTTATTTGTGTGCAATGTCTATGTCATAGTCGTGTCAGTGAAATAAGTTTGGAGTTTGAGCTTACATGGTTCGCAGCAGAGGGTTGTTACGGAAGGCTCCTTCAGGTATGGAGGCTATGTAATTGCTGTGGAACCCACTGCAGAAAGAAGTCCGTTGAGCAGACAGTCAAACTAAATCACAACTTTATATGAATGAACTATAAGGAAAGATTTAAGGCAGTTAGTTTAAAAAAAAAACAACATTATATTCTTCTATCCCAGCCTTGACGTTCAGAGCAGGTAAATCATGATGGTAAACTGGACTGACAACTAAGGGAGCGATCACATTAGTATTATGAAAGCATAAGCGGCAAATCATAACGTTGTACTTGGACAGACAGTTTCAACGGCCGCAGCATGTTGCTTCATCTGCTTACTAGGTAACAAGCAGCTCCTGAACTTAAACTTGACATGCTGCGGTTGATATTTTATAAGTCCCACCCTTTTACATTCTGACAGTTGTGCTTGGCTGATTCGACTGGAGGCATCATGAAAGCTACCCACCGCTCGCAGGTCCACTGATAAAACACACTGATCCCAAACCAAAGAAAACAACAGGAATTACACCAATACTGCTGCCTCCATTGCTTACCAGTGTGATCACTGCCTAAGCCTTATTTTTCCCAACCATGTGCCCCACAGGGATTATCACAGCAATTTAGAGCTAATAGGCTACAGCCACATCTTCATTAAGAACAAAGAAAAATCAGTAAGTTTTATTTTCTATAATTTGAGTCTGTTTAGTTTGCACGCAATAACTAAGAACAGGTAAGAGAAAGTGATGTAACCATTTCAGACACATAAACTGATCAAAGTAAATTACTCAGCAAAATTAACTAAAACATTGCTGTATGAGATAAAATGATGGAACTTTATGCAAAAAGATGATTGAAAGATCTCCCAATACACAAAGTCGAACTAGGTGTCAGGGCTCGGCTGCATACCAGCTGCCTGGCGTGTCACTTCCAGTAAGACCACTGCCACAAGCTGAAAGCTTCAAGTTTAAGATGAGGAAGACTGAGACTGGTTTTGGAAAGTTCAAACTGAGTTTTGACCCGTTTGACGTTTTGTGGAAGTTTTGCACAACTGAAATAAACTGTCTTTACAATTCCAGCTTGAGCACTAAATATCAATGTCTTTAGTTAACCTTTCAGTCTCCTGCTAAAGGAGAGAGAAATGGAAATATACTCACAGTTCCTTGAGTTTGGGAAGGGCCTCTATTGCTATGGGGAAAACCATGAGGTTGTTGAAGTTGAGATCACTGAGAGGAGAAAGAGAAAACAGGAAGTCAGTGTCCTTTACTTGCAGTTTATTTATCGCACTAAAATTAGGCCCAGACTAAAGGACTTTCCCCACGACTTTTAGTCTTTACCTTCATTTGCATAGTATTAAGAGTTTCCTCAGAGTCTTGAGGAACTCACAGGAGGAACTGTCCTTTAGCGTGACACCCACAGTTTTAGAGCACCTCAGACTCACTAGGCCTCTCAAGACAAATTCAGACATCTCAGTGGATAATATCTAGAAAGGAGTATCATTAATAGGGGTGTAACAATTACCTCATTTGAACAGAGGACAATTTCCTGGTTGTGCACAATAAAGCAATAAGGATATAAACAAGCCAACATGTTATCTCCCACCGATGGCGCACCCAACCCCCGGCCACTGCCACGCCTACTTTTGACTGAACAGCCAGAGAGGTTAATGAGGTCTTCTATGGCATACATGGTAAAAAGGTATGAGCTTTTCTGTGATAGGCCGTGCCCACTATCACGTCCCCTTTTGGCAAAGGGGTGTGAGAAGTTAGACACTTCTTCCTTGGCCCAAGGCCAACATTCCAGCCAAATTTGGTGGAAATCTGAGCCTCTGTTTGGAGCTTATGCCACCATGTGATGAACAGACAAATGGACGCACAACAATTCATAGGTCCATAGGGGGCATAATCTCCAAAACTATTTGATGTGTCACCATGAAATTTTGTTGCCTACAGTATGAAACCTGGCAAGTTTGATGACTCCATTACCTTCTCTCTAGTGCCAGCAGCAGGCCAAAATGTCAGCTGCAGTGGAATATCTCAAAATCTATTAGGTGGATTGCCATTGAATTTAGTGACAACATCCACCCTGCCTAGAGCATAAAAATCAGTCCATTTTAGTGACCCCATGACCTTTTCTCTAGCGCCACCAACAGGTGAAACTATTTTTGACTATTTTTTGCACTGCCATGAAATCTGGTTACTGCATTGAAGGTGGCTAGAAGGTGACACTTGACAATTTGGGTGAGTCCATGACCTCCCCTCTGGCGCCACCAGCAGGCCCAGAGGGGCTTGGTTGCTCATGACAGTTATCCTCAGTTTATGTTTCACAGCAAAACAAAGACTGCAATGTTAACCACAAACAAACAAAAAACACATTGTGTGTATCTGTCAGGCTCTACATAACATGGATCAATCAGTACTATCCTTTTTTTGGCGGGGTGTTAGGCAGTGGCGGCTGGCCCATAGGGGGCGCTGGGGCGCCGCCCCTCCAGATGTGGAGGGGAAAAATCTCTAATGTATATATTTACAAATTTTATCATCAGTGTCAGTTTTACTTAATAGTGTGTGCCTACATGCAATATGAATCATTTAAACAACATTGACACCAACTGACTCATTCAATCAATAGTAAATTTCCTCCCACAGACTGTATCATTTCTCTTTAGGGGCGCTTTGACAAGCGCCCCAGACCTGCAGCAAAATAGCCAATCCGGTTATGGTTGCTAGGGGAAAATGATGAATAATTGGCCAATCAATGTCGCCAAATTTAACGCCGTAGGGGCGCTGGAAATGTCACCCCTACGTCCACGTAAAATGCGTGAAGGTTTCGGACTGCTAAAGCTACTTGAGGAGCCAGCGATAATTTTTTTCGTAGTGAGATTCCCAGACTTATGGTGCCCTATGAAAAAAAAATACCGCGAGGAGTGAGTGAGAGAGATAATGGCGGCGACGATGACAGGAGTTCAAGAGCAGCAGCTTCCACCAAATTCGGTGAGATCCTTATTAAATTACCCTTTTGCGAGAAGGAGGATAGCGGAAAAAATCCGCGTTAAGGAGCTGGGACATGACAAGCCCGAAATCAACATCCAACAGAAAACCAAGGAGAAAGCTAAATCCTATAACAGGACTTTTTGCCGGAGCTGGTTTCAGCGCAAGCCGTGGCTGACAGGGTGTGGAGCAGCCAGTGCACTTTTTTGCTTCCACTGCATCCTTTTCAGAAGTGACAGGTATGATTCAGCGTGGACACACACAGAGAGAGAGACAGACCCAGTGAGAGAGACAGACACACACCAGGGATGCAAACAGCGCGCCGACAAGCGCAACTCGCTTTTTTCGTGACCATTTGGATGACTTTCGTGGCCATTTGGGTGACTGTTTTTAACTCGGAATTTGACATAATAACAACGGCACCGGCACCGCACGAGCCAAAAGGCAACACCCACAAGGCAAAGAAACTTTCCAGGCTACAGCAGCGCACTGACATAGATTGTGTAACAAAGCGAAGAGGTGCCACTCCGCTCTAGTTTCACTGGCTAACAGCAACACACTGGCTTAGCTTGTCTATTTAGAGAAGCGGTATCACTTCGGCTTATTTTTCATATTCAATCTATGTTATCACATGCATACTACTGCTCATTCATTGGTGGTTGAATTGTTAGGTCTGTTTGATAAGTAATTTACATTTTTAAAACAAATAATAATTTAACATATTGTTAAATTATTGGAGTCAAGCTTACTGGTAAACATCTACTCCTTAAAGATAATTTATTATGGTCTACAACTCATAATACTACATACCGAGTGTTTGAGCAACATATCTCCTCTGTGCTACAAAAGATCCGTCGTAACCCCCTGTTGTTTTGTTGTGTTTGTGACATGCACTGACAAATTTTGCTGCTTCTATGGCACTGATGCTGTTTTCTTCAAGCAAATGTTGCATTTTTTCTTGATCAGATAGGGTAAATCATCTGATTATGTTTTAATTTTTGAAAAAGAACTTTGCTGTAAACTCACTCTCTCTCTCACACTGTTGATTTGTATAGATTCAGCTGAAATCCCTTTCTGTAAATTTATCTCATTATTGTATTGTATTGTATAGTATTTGATAGCATAAAGTCTAATATAGCTGTAAATTGTTATTTTATCTTTGAAACTGTTGATTTTGAGAAGGAAACTGTTAGTAATTTTCCCACTGTTCATTTGAATACTTATACTAGACTAGGCAGGGAAATGTGTTGGCACACCAGCCCCACCAGGAATTTTTTTCACCAGCCGCCACTGGTGTTAGGGAAAGTTTTTCATATTTGTCACAACAGGCTATTTGTTCTACCATCATTTAATGAATGTAAAATGTTGATGATAGAGTGTTCTTTATTTATACTGCAAAACTCCATAAAAATTTTAAATACATTATATTCCCATTATGCAGCCCATTGTGCAGCTACTTAGAAATATCAGTTATTTTATAAAAGCAAATCTGAAATCTGATTTCAGTGCAGATAATATTGATGACTGCAAAGTAGGGCTGGTCGATTAACTGAATTTTATTTTCAATGACGATTTTGTCTTTTAGCTATTGTGGAAATGAGATCAAGATTAAATGATTGTGCTGCATTCCATTTCGCGATGATGCTCTCGCTTTGTCTTGTGTTGTAAATCCAGCACATCCCTTTCTTTTGCGGTGGTTCGCTTTCACCCCTCTCTAACTTTCCCTAACTCTCAGGCCTAGGTATATTTACTTCAGCTCGAGCCAAGATGACGAAGAGAGAGACTTTGGTTGACAAGAAATCTATAACCAATTCAAATGTTGGGAAAGACTTTGGTTTCAAGGAGACTGACGAGAAACATCCACAATTACAAGGGGGAAAGTAGTAACGCTACCGGAATAGCTCCAATTTTTTACAGCATTGCAGTAGCTTCACTCCTTTTAAAACAATGTAGCTTTCCCTGCAGTGAACTACTTCTTATTAGCAGCAGAGCGCGACCAAACAGTACATGTGTCAGAGCCCGAGGACGGTGGAATCTGACAGACTCAACTCTTGACTCGCCAGCTCGTGGGTTTTTTTTGTACTGAAATTTGTCTTATTAAGGCAGCGCTTTGTTTCTTTCTGCAGGCTTCTTGGTCAGTGCTTTTCCAACTGTGGTTAAGAAAGCCCAGATGAAGTTTCAATCAGACAAACAGACAGTTTTCTTCATGCTCAAACAAGACTGGGGATAACTTTGTGGCTGTTCTGTTTATTGCAGTGAACAAACACACTTTTACACTTCTTGCTGTTACCCATTAGCTGCTCTGCTTTTACGCCGCTGTCTCTGCTGCTGACACAAACTTCATCTGCCCCAGAGTCACACATACACCTCTCAAGATGGCACCTGTAGCTAAGAGTGACAGCTTCCTCTCATTTACAGAGCTGCGGTGTGACGGTGACATCGAGTGATGGCTTTATAAATGACTGCTCGTTTCATTTATTTAATATAAGGTAACATTAAAAAAAAACACCAAACTTCTACTACTACTACTTATATATATAGTATATATATACAGTATAAGAAACCATTGTTAATTTTTTTTTTTTTAAAGTTCAATATATGCGATGTGATGTTTCCAAAGTCAGTGAGTAATTGTGCTGAATAATCTCTGATTTTCACTATAACTGAGCAGCCCTACTGCAAAGGTTTTTGTTTCAACCAGAGTCACAATAAGCGCACCATTACAATTCAACTCTGAATCAATTGTGATTCATGGTACTGAATCAAAATGGTATTGTGTTGTGTTGTATTAAACAGCATCAAAACAGATCAAATAAAGTATGTGATCATCACTCATATCCCAACACTGACCTGCTCCATCTTTTCCATATTGAATTACTTATTACATGTTGAGATTCACATCACACCAGCATCAACCAGCAGAGTCACATTCTCAGAGATTTGCACTAATAATTGCTAAGAACACATACAGGCAGGACATTTGACAGGGTAAAAGGCCCACCAGGCCTTATGTTTAGATTACTGAGTATTATTAGATTACAGATTACTGTTTAATTTCACAACTGGTATTCACCAGTGAAAACAGATGTGTTTGTGTCAACATTTAAATGTACAAACTAACATGTCAGCAGAAACACAAAATAAGCGTTATGTTTAACTGCGCAAAAACCACAAACACACAAAAAAAACCTAATACTGAAAGTATGGAAAGTATTTTTCCATCTTGGGCAGTTGTTTGTAAAAATCTGCTGCTGTACAGTGGCTGTTCGCCATTAGGTAAAGCTGCCACTAAAATGTGTGTCATGGCTGTCTGGAGATAGTGGCAGGAGGAAGTGAACGGTGGGAGGGCAAAACTGATAAGCATCGTGGACTTTGCTCTATTTATCCTAGAGCAATTTAACGAGGAAGTGGACACAATGACGTCCGGAGGACTGCAGTGGAGGTGGGTGGGGAGCTGTTCTCGCTCTCTCTCTCTCTCTCTTACACACACACACACACACACACACACATTAAGTGTGACTGTGCACTTACAGTGTCTCTAGGTTCACTAGTCCAGTGAAACAGCTGTCCCCTATCTCATGAATTCTGTTGTTATGAAGATGCCTGAAAAATAAAGACAGTTAATTTTTACAAATCTGTTAGAAGTCAAACATTTGAGTTCTAACGGATCTAACAGACTAACAGAAAGCTGACATACACGCCACATATAAAACAATGTTTCACATCACCACCATCTTCACACTGTAACCCAGTCTTGCTTTATATAAAACTTCTGTAAAACTATCCATTTGATTACAGATCAGTATTCCTCCATGGGACGGTGTGCAATTTCAGGTGAGCCTGTGAATATGCTGTATTTGCAGCGGGCTTTCCTTGTGTAATGGATACAAGGTATTTTCTTCCTGTTTATTCTGATCTGTTTATACTAGCCCTGCAGCAATGTCATCTAATGTGTGTGTGTGCATGTGTTGTGTGCATGTGTGCACGCACGCGTGTGTGTGTGTGTGTGTGTGTGTGTGTGTGTGTGTGAGAGAGAGAGAGAAAATGCATGACAGCAGCATGAAAAAAATGGAAGCTCGATACAATTCCCTAGTGTTGTAATGCACTAAATATTTTTGTAAGTTGCTTTCATGGAATGTTTTATCATTTTCAACTATGCATAACGCAATGAAGTACTTTCAACTTGACAGTATCACTCGAGCAACTTTTGTGTCGTTAAAATTCAAATTCAAAACCCAAGGGAACATTTCGCTGCAAAATGCTTGCATGCAAAAACAGTGGCAGGGCATGAGCAGCAGCTCGTTTTGTTGCCTTATTAACTGTAAGATGTGAAAACAAGTACTATATTTGTACTTGGGATTTGAGTTGCAGTGGCTCAGGGGATATTTACAGAGCTAAAGCAGAACACAAGTAAAGCTATTGTGCACTGATTTTGGCAGTGACAGTTCGCAAAGCTCATGAATGCAAACAATTCTGAACAAATAAATAATGCTGCCTTTTTAAATTAACAGAGTGACAAAATTATCATTCAAGCTGTATAAAAGTAGGTGGCTCATATAGTGCAAAGTACAATTTTTAGTTCAATTTTTGAGTTCATGAAAGATAGCTGTGTGTAAAAAATACAAAGAATAAAATAAAACCAGCAAAATTACATTACAGTGGAACTAGAACTGATATTGGATATTGGATATACTGTGGGGAATTGCCAGTGTTGTCTTCCAACTTGTCAAATATCCTGATATACTTAATGTCCAGTCATATGACTTGGTTAAGAGTAGGAGTAGCAGTGGCCGGGATACCGGAGCGTGAACTTACTCCTGGGAAGCTGCTGATTAAAATCGCCTAACTTGAGAAAGCCTGAGTGGGGAAGTGAGCGAATGCTGCTCTCCTCCCTCAAGAGTGTGCTGGTAGTCGCTGTCCCTGGTTAATAAGGATAAATAAATAATTATGCAAGCAGTCTGCTATTGTTATTTAATGGCTGGGTCCAGTGGCGGTTCTGCCCATGTTGCCGCCCTGGGCGAAATTGCTGCCTTGCGCCCTTCCGCCCTGGCAACTACACAAATACCTTAAAACTTACCTTAAATAAAATAAATCCCCCCTACCCATCCTTAAAATGCTAAATAAAATAAAAAATAAAATAAATTCCCTACCTATTCATGCCCTTAAATGCCGACCGGTGTTGCGCCCACCCTGTCAGGTCTGCCGGATCTGACAGGTGAGCGGCACACACAGACTGCCATATACCTTTCATTATAAATCAACTTTTGTTCATACGCGGCTGCAGCAACACAACGGACAATGACACTGACAACATGGTTGATTATTGACTGCACAATGCGGCTATTTGCTGGTAATCGCGCCATCAGGCGAGCCTACCTACTGGTTTACATATGCAACAATACATGTGTATTTGCTTAGACCCCAATATTAGACGAGGGTGTTTTTTCAGGGCATTTTCAATGGAAAAAAAAATCGTCTTATACAGGGACGGTTTTTGCTATAGGCAGTGTGGGCAACCGCCCAGGGCGCAATCTACTTGGGGGCGCACGAGAAAAAAAAAAATTGCCAGTTTTCTAGACTACCGTATTGACCCGCAATATGACGCGGCACCATCAGTCGGCATCACGCGAGCCGGCCGCGGCACCGCGCCCACCCGGTCAGGTCTGCTGGATCTGACAGGTGAGCGGCCTGATGCCAGCTGGTGCCGTGGCCGGCTCGCGTGATGCCGCCTGATGGTGCCGCGGGGGCGGGGGGGTTGGAGTAGTAACATGAAAGGGTGCAAGCCTAGGGCGGCAACATAGGCAGAACCACCACTGGTCTTATATTCAGATGAATACGGTTATAGAAAACTGCTTTGCAGCGCTGCTGATTTTTTTTTTTTTTTTTTTTTTTTGGCGCTCGTGCCGCCCCCCACGTGACATGAAAAAATGCCGCCCCGGCTGCCCGGTTCGCCCGTGCCTAAAACCGCTACTGGCTGGGTCTACAGAGAATCCAATGCCCAACTCTTAACATTTGCGAAAGCTCACTTTAATGAGGAGAAATGACAGCTCATCACTCAGGATTTGTGGCTTTAAAATGATTATTCTTTCTGATCAAGGTGGTTCTTGTATTCAGCAATCAGTCCTCTATCATCAAAAGTGTTGAATAATGAAATTCCATGGTCTAGATATTTTTTTATGAACCGAATACTTTGTACTGTATCATTTGTAGCTATTGTGGCTAGTGTGTATTTACCAGTGTCCACTTTCTTAGGTCCACCTGTACAGTCCAATGCAGTTCAATGCAACAGCTCTGCCATAAATTCTACCTTTTAAGAAAGTTGATAATGTTTAGTGTTTGCTGACACTGTGGAGAGGGGGACAGAATATTAGAAACACCCCTCAACAAAATGCAGTCCAGTCCAACAGCACCACTAACTATGAGCTCAATGCCAAACATAGAATTGAATGCACACCTCTATTACTGTGACAAAAAGAAAATGTCTCTCTCTCTGTGTGTGTGTGTGTGTGTGTGTGTAGCACAATAAACCTACTGAGTTACTGGTTGCAGTACTGAGAGTGGTGCAGTGCTTCAGTAACGTGTACATAGAGTCCTGTCTAGGGACACTTCATACTGTGATGAACATAAAGTGAACATAAATAAACAGTATTGTGCCGCAGAGGCAGGGAGCAGGTTTTCATTCACTTAAAACGGAAATGATAATGTAAGGTCAGCGTAACTTACAGCACCACTAGACTGGTGAGGTTAGCAAAGGCATTGTCGGGTATGAAGGAGATGCGGTTGAGCGCCAGCGTTAGAGCCTGTAAGTTGGCCTGGTGTCTCAGAGGGCCGATGGGGACCTCGGTCAGGTTGTTATCGTCCAACCACAGGTGGCGTAGTTGCTGAAGTCCTTCAAAACTGTCCTCTGGAACTGTAGTGATATGGTTGGCATCCAGACGACTGCAGAACAAAGAAATGAAGGGGAAATTCAAATTCAGTGAATTAATACTGAAATTATTGGGCCACTACAGTTAAACACATGGCACTGTGGGCTTGATTTGCCCTTTTGTTTTTGTTTATTTTATCACTACTCTCCAGACTTATAGACTAGCAATGTTTTCTGAATGTAATGTGTGTTGAGACCTTGCTGATGGTAACGCACAGTAAACATGCAGTGACCTGACATCATATTGTAAATTAGCAAAAATGATGCTGTGTAAATCTGCAGTGTCCTTATTCATATAAACTAATGAACTAAAATGACAGGGGCAGGAAAAAAGGATGTCATGTCTAAAATTTGAAAGCATTCTCATGTAACTTGCTCAAATGCCCATTTTATATTTTTTTAAGATATTAAAATCTCTCTCAACAACAGCTGATATTACTTGATTTTCGTAAACAGAGTTGCTGTATTAACGTGAATATAACTCACTGTACCACTAGGAGGTTGACTTGAATGTCTTTCTCAGTTACCAGTTTGTATTTACCATAAATCAGAAGTCACATGAATGTTGTACCAGATTATGTGAATTTCCTACTTGCTAACCAACTTGTTAAAACATAACATCAAAATACAAGCATGTTTAAGGTCATTGATAAGACAATCCAATGCAAGTAAAAAATAAAATAATAATAATAATATTACGAGAACACTGCTACTATTTATTTATTTTTTTTTAACTTCAAAATATCATATATATTCTCTCCTGTCATCTTCTCTCTCTGTCTCACTCTCCCTCTAAATTCCTCAAGTGTCTGTGCCGGTCAGCAAAACAATCTTGATTGACATTTTGCTCTCTAAGGCTTTATACAAACCCAACCACGGCTCTGCCAAAGCATAATACTTAAGCAACAGACCTTAAAACCCTCACGGAGAAAAGACATCTGTTAAAAAGAAAGAAGAGCGCAGAAAAAAGGAGAGGGGAAGCAAGGGACGAGGGGAGGATATGGAGGGGTGATAATAGCTGAAAGCTGGATTTTCAACATGTTTTTCCAGCTGGATTCATTCCTCCATTAGTCCCTGTTAATGGGGGGTAGGGGTGTGGTGGTGTAACGGAGTAATATATAAATTTATGGTACGTTTTCCACCAAGCACACCACTTCTTGGGCTGTCCTTGGTTTCTCCCCGATTCTCAAACTGGAAAAAACATGGCGGCTTGTTTGGAAACTTTCTCAAATTTCACCTAAACAGTCCATCAACATCTGCCTCTGAAAATAAACCAAGCAGCTGCAAAATTTTGATTCATTTTGGATTTACAACAGCAACTTTATTAATGAGACCTGAAGTTTTGAGAGGCAGCAAATCACACTTGATGCATAATGCTCAGGCGAAGGGTATAACATGTAAAGGTGGACTGACCAATACAACGCACTGCCTCCATCATGCACTGCACCATCACTGCTGCCAAAAATAAATGGGAAGCATGGAAATGTTACCCCTTTCTGGAATGCTCTATTCTCTGGAAAACTGTCATATGTAAAATAACGTCTTTTGAAGACTTATCAACATTTGACAAGTGAGACTCAGTTTTTATTTTTAACTGTTTTTCATGCTACCAAACAGAGAAGACAGAGGCTTTCTGGATGAATCTGCAGAGCTGCTACTGTATCTAAACTCATGACAGACTTTGTATAAATATCTCCAGCTATTTTAACATTCAAATCAATGCTTGTTCTCTGTTATAATAACTCAAAAAACAAAAAACTAAAACCATCTCTCAGACACAAAAGCTCCCTGGAGAATAGGGGAGTTAGTCAGAGGGCTAAAAAGGGAATGTCGACAGGCAGAATTTAAATGGCGTAAAACAAACTTACAGATTCACTGTGACACTTACAAGGACACAGTTGCAGCCAGGAAATGAAAAACTTCATATTTCTCTACAAATATAGATGAAAACAAGGACAAGGCAAAAAATCTTCCCTCTACTACTGACAATTTGCTGCGTCCTCCATTCTCAACTACCTCAAACCTCGAACACTAAATGTGAAGAATTTGCTGCAGTCTTACAAGGGAAAAATCACATAATTGTCAAGATATAGCTATAATGTCAGTAAGATAAGCAATTCCCCTCCTTCAGTATGCAGGGGCACCAAGAGACTTTCTGTTCTTGTTCTACTAGAGCTCACGGCTGCATGTGACGCAGTCGATGGCAACGTGCTGCATCATACACTTCAAACTGTGTTGGCCTATTTGGTGCTGTTTTAAACTGGTTTTATTCTTGGTAACTGTAGACAGTTTACGGAGTCATAGAAAGATCAATTTTTAGGCCCAGTCTATATATGCTTCCTCTTTGCACTGTCATATGTAAATATTATGTATGCTACCACAAATATGCAGATGATTAGCATCTCTATATTTCATTGTCTCCTGGCTATTTGAATCCTATGAACTTTCTGACTGACTGCATGGAGATTGAACTGTGGGTGTCAATGGACGTGGAGCTTTCCCTACTCAAAGAAATCTTGTGTGCTGTTTGACTGCAGCTGGATAGCACCAAAGCAACTGCCACTTTGAATGTGTTGCAAAAAATCAATAGAAACAAGAATATCATAGACTGTCACTTTATTAACTTACTGTTGCGTGATACAGAGCAGTGACAGTAAATGTATGTTTGTGTTTTCACTATGACCTGAAGATTTTCAACGTACACATACAACCAATTCATCCATCTCACACACTGTGCAAGCAGCCCTCCTCCTACTCCCTTAAAGCTGATATCACACACATCATTTTTCTTGGACCTTGTTCTTATATCATCACTTAGACTGTGGTAAAAAGGACATTTTTAAGATACGACAAGATGAAGAAATAACTGGTTAAGAATATATAGCAGCCTCTTGAAATGCATATAAACTTGTTTTTCACAGGCAGTATCACTTTAGATATTTTGTGGACTAAAACAAATGAAAATGAGATTGAACAAAAAACAAATAATTTCAGTGGGAATCCATTTCTCACCAATGAGCCTGTTTCACTGCCTTCACCACCCAAATAAGTTAAAATGCCAGATTTTATGCTATTACTGAATGGAGAATCACTTCACTTCCTGTAATATTCTGTCTGTCTTTAACTGATTTTATATTGCTACTTGCCTCTTGTCAATATAAGAGGCTGTGCTCTCAACACTGCTATAACACCTCAGCTTGGGCCAGCATGCAGTGTGCTTCACTGATCTTTAAATAAACAAATAAATTTCAAAACAAATCACCATAGCGGTAGACATTTCTCCTCCAGAAAACATGTAATTAAAATGTCAGTGTCAGGACAGTTTCAGAGGATCTGCACCAAACGTCGGTGATACATGAAAATACCTGACATCCCCTTGCAAAACTAGTCCCATCTGAACAGGGCTAAAGAGTCCAAAATGCACTTTGGACAGCTCTTTGTACAAATACACCGCAGAATTTATTTTGACCACAGCTGTGACGATTGCAACAGATCTGACTGTCCTGGAGCATAGCATGTACTGCCTGCCTTTCCAGAGAAAAACAACAGGGGTTAATCACAGAACTCAGTAACAGGGATAACATGATATCATAAACCAGTCACAGTCCAGTGTTTTTCTTAAAGGTCAAATCCATTAGCTAAAAGGACTGTCGAGTCTTAAATGGGGTTAGGAAGGGGGCTAAATATTTTACAAATGTAGTATATCCACAACACTGGCTTGTATTCCTGTGTTTCACTTGTGATTTGTAATATGGTGTAATCCTTAAGACCTGCAGTTAAAAAGTTACTGGTTGCACTCCTTTGTCCCACTCTTTCTTGTCCCATCCTCAGACACTGTGGATGACTACCACTGCACTGTCACGAGATCGTGAAAAGCTAAGAATAGTTTGTCAATTACAAAATTAAGTCTGCAAAACAAAATGACAAATCTTCATTGTTGATGTTGGGCCATGCTTAAAGGTTAGTCTGCACAGAATTCCTAAGGAAGAAAATTTATGATGAACACGGCTGTCTCCTACCGGCAAGCCAAACACTGCTCCATTTGATCCTGATTGAGCATTTCTATGCAGTGCCCATTTCCATAAGGACTTACTTCTAAATTTTTTTACTCAATTCTTAATGGGGTTTTCCAAGTTTGCCAATTTGGCACATGATCAATTAATTCAAGTCAGACTGAGCAACTAATGGTAAGCAACCATGTTAAGTTAGCTAATGTTTTTGTATGACTTTCTGTATAACATTACCTTGAACACAGCCTTGGCTAGTGATATTTAGTATTTTTGCTTGTTGCAAAGCTATCTTTGACCTGTTACACCATTAGCTGTAGCAGAAAGAGGTAAAGTTAGCTCCAAGTGATAACTAGTGCTGTCCAACAACACTTAATCTGTCCTAACGTTACAATCAATGTTGACACATTTCACAGTTTTTTCCATTCCTTGGTCTGACTGGCCATCTAGCCTGTGGTTTTTAAGTAATTACACGCCCACAGGGATTTTGGCATTCTAGAGATGTGGGGCCCTATCTTGCGCCAGACTCCCTAAACCCGCTATTTGCGGATTTAGGATTTAGGAAGAGGCGTTCCCCCGTAAAAGTTGCTATCTTGCGCACCTCCCGCTATCCGCAAAACACCTGCGCGACCCGCTATATTATGCATAGGCGTGTTTTGGACGTTACGCCAGTTAAACCAATCAGTGTGCCAGGTGCCATTGCCTTTAAGGACAGGCTGCGCTATCCTAAATCCTAAATCCTAAACCCGCGATGGAGAGAGGGAGGTAGATTTTCTCAGGGCTTCTACTGAGGCTAAAGCAAGTTGGCTTTATATACATATTATTTATTATATTATTGGCGAGTTAATTTGGGAGGTGGAGCCACATGTGTCCAAGTGGACGTGTCACAAGGTTGTACTGATTGAGTAAAATCCCCGGGTCACACCACAGACACACACAAGAGGCAGAGGTGGAACTATGTGTAAACTAATTTATTGACAAGGTAGATTGGGCAAATAAAATATTTAAAATAAAAATATAGCACAGCTGCTGGCTTATGATAAAACAATAAAACGTGCTGGGGTAAGTGTCCAATTAAAACAGTCTTTCCTCTAAACAGTCTATATGAGTAATATACTCAGTCCATTCCAGCGGCGTCCTGGTATCAGTCCGACCGTGTGCGTGGCGAGGCTCCGTCGGGGCGCGCATTGAAGCCGCCTGGGCGCGCTCTCCTAAAGGCTGAATTATGCTTCCACGTTGGAAGAGCGTACGGAGGTTGTGCGAAGCTTACGGGGGTTGTGCGACCGCCGCAGAGCCTTGCCGCGCGCCTCCCAAAAATTGTAACTACGCGGACCCTCCGCAGCCCCTACAAGAGCTGTGATTGGTCCGCCGAAGTACATCATTTCCGGCATTTCGTTGCATCCGGTATCACATCTAATCCTGTTGTTGTGCCGGCCGACAGTGCCGTTTTTAAAACAACTGTTGTGTCTCAACTCGTCGGTTGTGTTTGAAAACTTTGGAGAGTGCTGGATCTCGCGGAAGAACGCCTGGCTGAGGAGGTGCGCAAGTACCCGCACCTATACAACTCGTCCTCTCGCCAAGAGCAGCGACCATACGTCACAGGGTCTACATTGGTGGGAGGAGAATTGCTCAGTGTGTTTCGCAGAGGTATGTTGGACACACGCGCTGCGTAGGAAATGCGTGCTTCGCACAACCCCCGTACGCTCTTCCAACACTGAAGCATAATTCAGCCTTAACAGCCCAAACTTTAGGGAAAGCGGATAAGCGGGCGGTCAGGACCACCCGCTATCCGCTTTCCCTAAAGTGTGTGCGCAAGATAGCAACTTTAGGGATAGCGCATGAAACACGCCCATGGACACACCTACAGGCGCAAATGACGGAGTCGGCATAACGGATAGCGGGTGGCGCAAGATACCGTTTAGGGATAGCGGAAGCTCCTAAATCCGCAATTTGCAGGTAGCGGGTAGTGGCAGCGGATAGCGGGTGGCACAAGATAGGGCCCGTGGTGTGTTAAACACAGCAAAGATTCATTTTACCACATTTATACTGCATTTTGCCAGTGATACAGGCTTAATTTAATTAAACATGATGGGCCTTTAAACAAAGTTTTACTGTTTCTGAGCAGGACCGCTAATCCCTTTTAATCATTTATTTCTGTAAGAGATTCATGAAAACATACAGCAGTGGGGGGGAGACAAAAAACAGTCACATTTACATCATCAACAAGAAAATATACCAATAAAAATAATGCAGTAGCTTTATTTTTATTGGTAGTCTCAGCCTATGAAATCATGCTAACGCTGTGCCTTTTATGAATGAATACACCCTCATGTCTTCTCAAAACAATTTTGCATGGTGTGTCACGACCACTTCTCTTAAAATATGGAGTTCTGCAGTTGACACTGAGATAATTACAGGACATTGAACTTTGTCACAATGCATTCCATGTATGCTGAGGCTCTGCATTCAATGCTTACTTGACATGTTGATTTTCATTTTCACCTCAGCTCTCACTGAGAATAAGGCAGCATGTGGCTTTGACATGATGATCCTAGCCACGAGTATGTATGTGTGTGTGTGTGTGTGTGTGTGTTCTGTACATTGAGGGAAATGGCTTACAGAGATTGTAGAGAGTTAAGGTTCTTCAGAGCAGCACTGGGCACAGTCTTCAACTGATTATTCTGGAGCATCCTGAAGGAAAAACATAAATTGCTGATAATCAGAACACTTCTCGACACACCATGAATCCATTATTCCTAAACAACATAAATCCACATGGTATCCCAGAGTTTTAAAACCACTCATTTTCTTTAGATCTTTTTAGATAGGCGTTTGGTTTGTGAACAAAGTAAGCTGTGTGTGTTTATGTAATTATTTGCAATAACTGACCCAGGTCTAATGTGAATGGGAATTGTTTGAACTGCATTTAAATGAAAACTAACTGAAGTTGAGCTCAACAATTATTTGTTTTTCCACTGGTCAAGTCACAGTTCACAAAGTAGAATAATCTCTTGATTTGCTAAGAATTATAATACCTGCCACAGTCTGTGTGTGTTTCATTACTATATCAAAGACCTCACCTGTAGCTCCGCAGGACTTTGAACGTTTGGCTCAGCACAGAATCAAAGGCGTGGTGCTTTAAGTGTTGAGTGTGCAAACATTCAAAGGCGTGCTACATGATGTAAACAATGCATGAGCCCATTAACACAACAGATTTTAACTGTTTTTTTTGTTGTTTGTTTGTTTTCAGAAAAAAACACCATTTTGTTATCTGTATTCATATTGTATGCCACACTGACAGCATTTATTCATGGATGGGAATATTCATTACGTCCATTCCTACTGGGAGGGAATTATCTGTCTGTGTTACAAAAATACATTATTGACTTGCTCTGTACCCACTGTGTGGAAAACTTAACACTGTTACACCCATTAGGATATTTGTGAGTATGGGTATGTGTGTGAGTGTGTGTGAGTGTGTGTGTGTGTGTGTGTGTGTGTGTGTGTGTGTGTGTGTGTGTGTGTGTGTGTGTGTGTGTGTGTGTGTGTGTGTGTGTGTGTAGTGATGGCACAAGGCGAGAGCTTACAGGACTTTGAGTTGATGCAGTCCAGACAGCGCTTCAGGATGGATGAATGACAGGTCATTCCCCGCAAGTCGCCTGAGTGAGAGAGAGATTCAAATCCAAATTAGTACATTTTTCTTCTTGTGTTTCAGGCGCTTTAGGAGACTATGTCTTCGGCATAAACACAAAATAACAACCAAAGAGAGAAGATTTCTATACTGAATGAATAAGGCTGTGCAGAATGTGAGAAAGCTCCTTTGGGTCTGGTGCCACAGTGGACTCCAGTTCCCGGTCTGAGGCCAAACATGATGCCTGGGGTGTCAAAGACGTGTGTCTGTGCCATGGCCTGTTGTCACTTCGTCTGTCACCCGCAAAAGATTAGAACTGGTTCTGGCTATGCCCTTCTTAGGTGTGTTCGTAAAGCTTCTCGGCCAGGGTGGCAAAGCAGCTATTTGGTCCACCTGTCACGCTGGATGCTCAAATTTTACCAGTCATTCACATTTTTCCCTCAGACACTTCTTTTTATGAAGCATTTTTCAATACCTGAATAAACACAGGAAGTGGAATATCTAGTTAACATGTTTTTAATGCTCAATAACATTAATTAAACAACTGATATAATATAAAGTGTAAACCAAAATCTAATCAAATGCTTGTACAACTAGAGAAATAACAACAACAAGCTAAGCTCGGGTTGTGCTGGTTTCATCATCTCTCACTGAACCCTTTCCTTTGGGTGTCACAATCATTCTTGTGAGTTTCGTTTTTAGTTACCTCTAGCTTTACACACCAGCTGTGTTGCTTCATCATGCACCTGAAATGTGATTTGACTGAACTTGCTGATACTGGTTAGCATCATAAGAAATGATCTCCAAAATGTCACTCTATTTTATGTAGTCGTATCTTACTAGCTAGTGGGATGTGTTGTTGTAGAGCTGCTGAAAACGAAATCCAACCAGAGAAAGCTGGCAGTTGGTGCTTAGCCAAGTGGTTGTGTCATACCTGCCATGGCAAAACCATTTGGGGAAAAAAAAAAAAAAAAAAAAAAAACTTCAGAGACATGTCCTGGGTGTTATGCCTCACTGTAACTTTATTGGCTACCATTTTGGAGTGCACAAATATGCTCCTGATGACTGAGGTTGAATGCCCAATCATAATTAAAAATTATACAGGGCACAGAGAAGCTCATTGCAGGACTTTGTTTTTTGGATAATTAATACTGATCCTGCTACCGTGTCTGGTGGGTGAAGCAAAACTACTCGTCTGATGCTCATATTTACCCACATCTGGTGGGTGGCAGGTGCTAATCTGCCAACATGTTCCCAGCCATGAAGGTTTGGTGTTCCTCACAGGGCTCAGAGGAAAAAACAAGAGCAACTTCATCTCTCCAAGGCTGGCAGAGCAGTGCTGACACAAGCAACATATGGATATATGCCCTCTTACAGTCTTGGCAGAGGTTTTAATCATCTTTCAATAATCTGTATAGCTGCTTCAGTCCACATGTGAAATACTTTAGGGACAGGATACACCTCCCTTTCCTGTTGGGAGCAGGAAGCGTGTAGGAAATAAGGGTGTAAATAAGCATGGGACAGGCTGACTGGGGCGCATGGCCCCACTACGCTATCTGGCTTCAGAGATTAGCAACAGATTTATCATTCTGTAACTTGAGTCAGGACAGGCTGAATTCCCTTGCAACAAGAGCTGCTGAGTGTGAGCCTGAGAATCAAGGCTGTCTGTGTTAGGAGCCAATATGCCCTTCAGGTGGAGTTCAGGCGATCTTTGGTTGGTGTGTCATAAATTTTGCAGAACTAGAGTGCTTGTCCTCCACAATGCAATTTTTAGCAAAAAAGTGAGCTGACAAATATAAATAGCTCTATGTTGTTCATATGTCATTGCACAACAGCTAATATTAAATTATTGAAGCCGTTTTGATAGGTTAAGAAAATTCTTGAGACACTAAAAGTTATGTCCACTAGGCAATTTAGACTCCGTTTGGACTGAATCCTCAATATTTATTCTGTGGTTCTGGTTTTCCTAAGAGAAATTTGTGAGTGCAGGTCCTAACCTCAACTGTGTCAGTCAAAGGTCCACCAACATTTTGCATGAAAACATAACACAGAATGAGTTTAGCCCTGCAGTTCTTTCTCAGGCCTCTTCCAAACTACCACACCGTGTTCAGACAGCACATATCATGTCAGGGCATTAGGCAGCAAATTCTGCCTTTTCCACTTTAAATAGCACATCTGTTCACACTACTCATGTGAGTTAAATAATTGCTTGCTTCGACCTGGCACTGATGGATGCGCCTGTTCTATTTTTTGACACAACACACAGAGTTTGTGGGCCTTCCAGACGCAGGTACTGACTTTCTCCTGTCACGACATATAGTGTTGTTCATATGTGAACAGCAGAGGAAGCTTGAAGATCAGAAATCTAAGTGACGCGTTTTATCTGAACAAGTTAATGGAACGGTATTTTTACAACACAAAATGTCAATCAAAATTTTCCAGACAGCTTTTGCAGGGTAATTTGAGTGTTTCGTAGCAAAGCAATTACAGCATGTGCCCAAAAGTCCAATACTTGGCTTATTATCCCATGTATTGTAGTGAACACTGCTTTGCTCTACAGCACGCCAATATTCCTGGGTGTGCAAATCACTGCCAGCATTCTAGGGCTAAGGGCTGCTCAGTGGTAAACATTTCGGAGTAAGTGCACAGCCACACAATACCAAGCACGGTGGCAAAAAGCTGAGATGGAACTACCGGAGCTAGTTTGCTCTGTTTGTTTTTCACACAAACTTGAATGGAATCCAATCCAAAAATGTTTTCAAGTACCAATAAATGAGAACTGGTGCCACGGTGGCTCACTGATCATATTGCAATCACAATATTCAGAAGAACAAGAACAGTTCCATATCCTACCAATCCTACCTACCAAATTAATTTTTTTTTTTTTTGATAACTGATTTATCATTAAGTCATTAAGAAAATTGTCTGATTCTAGCTTCTCAAACATGAATATCTTCTTTTTTCTTTAGTCCTGTATAACAGTAAACTTAATATCTTTGGGTTGAGGACCGTTTGTTGGGACAAAACAAGACATTTGATGACGTCAGCTTGGGCTGTGGGAAATTGCAATCAACATTTTTCACCATCTCCTGGACCAAACAAATGATCGATTAATCGAGAAAATAACTGACAGATTGCCTGATAATGAAAATAATGTTTAACTGCAGCTCTGCAGTACAGTTAAACTATTTGTCTTACCAATTAACATTAGCAATATTTGTTGGACCACAAGTGTAATGATTGTTGCTTCCTTTAAACATGAACAGCTGACACATATCCATCCACAGTATATGGTGTTGAATGTTCACATGAATATAGACATTAAAATGTTATTTAAAACACATGGAGTTCATACTTAATGAGTTCATACTTAATAAGATAAGAAATAAATATTTAAGTAATGACAATACATTCCAACAGACATACAGCACAGGAAAATAAGCCTCTGCCATTTCAGTAGTTGTCTCTATACACTCTTTGATGGCTTGTCTAACAGCTAAACCAAACAAAACCAATCTAAGATGGCTATGGGTTATGGTAACTGTAATGTTGTAAATGCTTTGCAAAGCTGAAAAGGGTCCTGCCAACCCAGACAGTGCCAAGAGCGAGGAGCAGTATGAATTCCTCATCAGAGGCCTCAAACAACAGCAAGTCAGACCAGCTGCTCTAAACTCAGAACATGACTGCAAACGTTGCTCCATCACAGGCTCTGTTCAGTGTTTTATTTATTGTGGTTGACCAGACCTGTCAAATTAGGAAGTTGAATGCTCACCAACTTTACATAAAAGCTGTCGCTTCAGCTTGACTTGGCTGCAAGGCAAACCCAATGAACAGCTTCCAAAGGTAGATTCCACAAGGACCTGCTTTGCCATCAAACCATGCAATCAGTGAAACCACTTGTGTGTTTCCACTGGCTCACAATTTGTCAAGAGGATGTCTTGTGCCAGCTTTTAAAGAGTGTGTTTGATAACCTAGACCAAAAAGCGTGACAGCCAAGACTATAAGTAATACTGTCTTGATGATTCTCTTCAGCTCCAAGCTACATATTCAAACTGATATCTGCTCTGCAATTGTTGATGCATTTTTGTTGGTCACTTTGTTTCCAACACATTTTGACCAGTTCAAATTCATCAGACAAAACTAAAAGAAAATGTCCCACACCCAGAATCTGGAATCAATGCTCCAAGCCATTAACATCCACAAACAACAAATTGCACGGATATCCTCCACGTTTCACTTCATGAAGTACCTCTCTGCCTTTTGCTTTCTTTCAGCAAATCCAGCACATGCCCCCCAGGCATTGATGAGAACAGAAGAATGTGCTAAGTCTTACAGAGGAAAGGCTAAATCTCTCCTTGTCTAACACCACTCCCATAAGTCTTCCTTTCTCAAAAGCATATTCGCCAGGAGGTCCGCATAACCTCATGTACTCTGACAGCAGTGGCTGACACAAAACAAGATTTGCTTAACTAGAAGGCCTTAAGAATTTTGGCCATTACTGTACAAATACAAACTCCATGCTCTATCTGATAAGTTACTATGGTGAAAACTGGACAATACGACAACCACCACGACCAAAACACGCAACTTATTTGTTAGGCTGTTGGTATGAGCAGCCATCATGTTTAGCCTGTGATTTCCTTTTCTGCTTACATGTTGGCTGTTCAGTCAGGAGATAGAGAAAAAAAACTGAAATTGGACTTGAATGCATCAACGGATTGTACTTTTTTACTGTGCAATCTGTTGATGCATTCTGACAATAACAAAATGAGTCTTGGTCAATTTGTCAAAAAACAGTTTTGATAGACTGGTAAATCACACATCAGAAACAGCAAGGGAAGTAATTATGCTCACAGATTATAGCACATATGGTTTATTGAACACAGAACACAAAATTCACTTTAAAATATACGGAGGGAAAATTCAACACAGGTTACTTTACGAAGGTAAACAATCTCCAGAGGAGGACATAAAATATCTGTCAGCATGCAAGGCTTTGTTGTGCCTATGGAAGGATAGGGGGAGAGTGTGAAGGAGAGTTGCGTGACTACAAGGGTGAGAATGTTCCTTCCTTGTCTCCTTCCCCGTCCTGTCTGGGTTTGTCCTCCTCTCTTTTCTCCCACTCGTCTATCTCTTGCTCTTTCTCTTTTCCCCTCTATCTGCCCTCAGGGCCCCTGCTCTGGTTCACTGATACTGTTGCAGCCCTAGAGCGAAAAAGTCATCCACTGAAGTTCACTCAGACAAACCTGGAGATTTGTTCGCTGGAAAAAAGGTTAAACAAACACAGACATGAACTAAGGACATATGTCAATCAAGATGCTGCCTTTCCTCAAAACAGGAACCCACATGGCAGTCCATCCATTTAGATGATCTAAGATGATGTATAAACTGAAGTTTCACCAGACAGCAGACATGGCAGACACTCCATATGCAGTCCTGAGGCCGCCCAGCCTGGTACACTTGTAACAGGTAACACCGAGTGGCAGAAAGAAGTAGCAGCAAGAGTGGGTTCGTTTTTTAGCCCAGTTGTCATGGAAACCATTGTTTTGCCTTCTTCCTTCCTGCCTTGCATTCCTCCACACAATGCGATGAAAAGTAAATTGCCCCTCAACAAAGCAGATTGAAGTAGTGTTTGGAAAAGAAGGGGGGGTGAAGACTGGTCTGGCTGAAAGATGCACAGAGGGCTGAAAAAACATGCACGCAAAGACAAGTGGAGCTGGGACCACTCGAGTATGTTCACTTGCTGGTCATTTTGCATTCTCAGTGCCGCATGTTACCTGATATCAGGTAGACAGATTTTATCTCTGACTTCCAGCGCTGAGCCAGACAGAGGGGTATTTAAAGAGTAAAGAAATAACAAACACCCACTAAGATTAGATAAATGCCACTCAACGACGCCCCAGAGGTAAGATGTGCTGTTGCCACCCTTATAATCCCTTAAAAGAAAAAAATCTACCAGTGAATGCAACGTGATTGGAGCTGGAAAACATGCTGCCTCACCTGAAACCTTTTTGATTACTGTGGTTTTTACAGCTGCCCCCGTTCGTTTCAAGGGAGCTGAGTGACTCTTACTAGCACATAACACTGAACCTCTCTTTCCAGCACACCACGGTGCACAGCTGCTAAAGTATAAATGGAAAGGAGGACACGTTCTGTACCTTCACGTATTGTTGAGTGCTATCTGCAAAGCCAAAGTCCAAGTGCCAGTCATGTACAGAATAAATGCAACATTTACTAGAGAAACCAGGTGTGTACTCACAGTTCTTCCAGATAGGGGAAGTTTTTGAAGATGTACGCTGGCAGCTCGGTGATGTTGTTCATGCTCAGGTCACTGTAGAAACATCAAAAACCATTATTAAAACACTGCAGAATCGTACAATTAGGCCTAGCACTTAAAATAATCTTACAATTAATGATTTTGTTTATAAAAGATTTTAGTGGAGCTGTTCATGCAACTTAATAGTGATTGTATACATTAACAGGATGCAGAAAGTACTGAATCTGTTCAATGTTCAAAACAATGAATTCAGAACTGTTGAGTCATTCCTCACATCTTACAGAATAACAAGCACTGATATTTCCTAATAAGTAAAAATATAGTTGAAATAATATAAATGCATCACTTCATTTTTTTTTTTTTTTTGTCTCAGTCAGTCAGTCAATTTGGAATTGAATTTACACACAAGGTTCATGTAACAATAAAGTGATGGTACCATTTTGAAACCCACTGTTGAGAAACAAAATCAGTTAAAGTTTTCACAGTTTCCAAAACCAGGACCTTGGTGTTTCAAAGCATAGCGTGTGTGAGGCTTTAGCTTATCAAACAGCACATAAAAGTACAAAAAGCAAGTAGACCATTAACAAATTACAATTATGAGCCTTTTAATGCTAATTGAAAACTACAGTATACCAACAATAGGTCACTTGCATCACCTTTTGCTTATGGCATTTACAGTTTGATTTGACTGGGCCTGTATGACTAAAACGTCAACAAAAAAAGCCTTGAAGAGGCCCTTCTCTTTGGCCCCAGGGATCTTCACTTCTCAAACCAACATCAAGTAAAGATAGGCATGTAGCAGCATGAAAAATATGCACACACCACTTGATTTTTCTTCCCTACCATGCTAATATGAGTATGTAGATGTTAGATGTGTTTACATTTCTGGAGATACTAAAAAAGGTACAGCAAAATAACTTGGAAACACCTGATGTTTGCTTCATGGACTGTATAAAAGTATATTCAAATATACTAACTTTTGAAAATGTTTGCAGCTTTTTTTTTTTGTTTTTACTAGATCTGCAAACATAAGGGGATTGTCGGAGGGGGAAAAAGGGGGAAAATATGCAGTCTCAGGTCTACTGAGGATATCTACAGAAAACACTGAACTCTGGATCACTAATCTAGATTAGGAATCTAACCTGCTTCAAAGAGAACCCTCAAAATGCCATATGTAGGGAGATGGCACACAAGACTGAAAAAACATCCGGCATTCACAAATGAGGTAAGCCCCCGCCCCTCCCTCCCCTTCTGCTCCCCAACAGGCCATCTTGGATTTCACTGCCAGAGCTCTCCAGAACCTTGTGCGCGGGCCCCTGAATCCTAAAAGGATCATATTGCCCTTCCTCTGCAGTCTCTCCAAACACACATGCATACACAGACACACACACACACACACACACACACACACACACACAAGCCTTAAAAGGTGGGCCCTGACAGAAGGTCTCATCATCTCGGCCACGTCTATCCCATCTCCATTTACCTGGTTATCCAATTACTGTATTGACTCTTCACATACAATGAAGTTTCCATCAATATCCGCCCACTCCTCATCTCTAGTCCCTCCCTGCCAGCTCCTCTGAAGGTGCTCTGGGACCACTGTTGCAAATCTGCTGTTGCTCAGATGGACACATCTCCATCCCTGTCCTAAAACCTAACTATAACACAGTTTGTCACCCACAGAAATAGTTGGTTTGCTAAGCCTGCACCAGCATTACATTAATAGTGTTTCATTTCTTTTGGTTTGTTCATTTCACAGAGCTCAAAACTGAGCAAAAATACGTTTTCTCAGCAAAATATTTGTTTATTAGTCAATTATTTTATCTTGTTACATTTTATTTTGTTTTATTTTCGTGATGTGCTTTGTAACTGTTACGTTTTGCTACGAAAATAAAGCTATTGTCATTAACATTAGTATTATTACTATCATCATAATATATAATATCACTTAGCAGGTAAAAATCCATGGCAATATATGGAGCATTGATGACACTGTGACTACAGTCCAGGAGCTTCACACTTGGCAACGACAACAGCCTGTTAAAAAGCAGTGAGCATCAAAGACGACAATTTCACCAAATGCCCACAGCTACGCAGCACACACAGGGTAGAAACTTTGCTGGGAATCACGTAGCACTCCGGTAATTATTTTAGTTGGTAGAAATAATCGTGGCTTATTTTTTGTAACAATCCCTTGGCACATGAGCCAAAGTGTTAACTTCAGACTCTGCCAAGTGATCATCCTATTGTGGTCCTAGTTTTGAGAACCAGCTGTCACGGTTCCAGGTGCTAAATAATGTATTACTATGTTGCAGACAAGCAACACAAACATCTGACGCAGATTTCAGCAAAGGAAGTGATGCAAAGTTATCATTACCTGTTACTGCTTTACAAGCAAGATGAGTGAGGCAGGTTAAAGCTTAAATGCAGTTCTGAAAACTGAGCAGATAAAAAATTGACACTGACACACTGACAAAAACAGGTCGCATAAAGTAAACCCACAACACAAAACGTTTGGTTCAAATGGTATTGTCACTTTAAACAATCTGCTCCAAGGTTCACTTTGAAGCAGTCAGCGCTTGCCAGCAGACCTGGAAGCTGAAAGTTTGTTGGTGTGTGCCAGAGTTTGGTTAGTCCATTTTCAACCTGCCATAGGCGACCCGTTCTGGTGGTAAACGTTTTAAAGTTCAACTTGACTGCTGCAAACACAGCAGGTGTGAAAGATCCCTAAATCTTCCACAGACTGCTGACTGGTTGGGAACCACATGCAGGGCAAGGGAGTAGGAAGGCCTATGAGCTTCTGTCATACTTCCTCTCTCCCTCTGTTTCTGGCTGCTTTACTCATCAAGGCCCTGGCCTGTCGCCGTTAGGATGGCTCTAAGAGGACACTAAAAATGCAGCTGTGATAAATAGCAAAAAGCCTAATTGCTTCTGCAACCAGGTATCAATAAATTTCTCTCCCATGTGCCTTTCGGCTGTATTTTACCATAGAGACAGCAGGCAACAACAAATGAGAAAATCTGAGAAAGAAGAGGACTTGCTTTAAGAAAATGGGTGAAGTGTGATAAACATGGTCTGAAAGTCACAAGTCAAGACTTTTTACTCTTTTTGCTTGATGAGTAACTCTGATGATAGCTTCTGAATGTACAAGGAGGAACGTTTTACATTTTAACTTTAACCAATAGTTTAACAAAAAAAAAAAAAAAAAAGTATGGAACATATTTTTTGTACCTGTGCATGCTTTTCCATTCCATGCAGGAAACAGGGAAGTAAAGGCAGTGCTGGCCTGCTAACCTAAATACACAATGTGCACACTTGTGCGCCACTTTTGTTTAGTTTGCCAGAGTTAATAAATTAGTTTGCATGGCATTTGAAAAGTCAAATTCATACCAGTGTACTAACAGGCTATCAACATATACTGATAAAGAAAAAAGGAAGGTATTGTTGGATTGTGGCTGGCAATGGCACGAAGAAAATAATTTCAGTTTGCTAACACACTTACTTGCAAACAAAGCTAAACACTAGGGACACGCCGATCAGGTTTGCAAGAGCCAATGCCGTTTAAGTTTTTCCAACAGTGCACTGTGCCAATCACCGACTGAAATGATGCATTTCATCTGGTCTGTCTTCGAACAATGACATGGCATATAAAAGTGCAGAGCAAGCAGCAGGCAACTAGTAAAATTCAAAAACACTGGCTATATGATTAACAGACTGTTCTTACAGTGAACAACATAGCTGATGTATCCATGTGTAAATAAATCACAGGTTTCGTGCAAATAGTAATTATATGTTGACGTGAGCTCAATGATTGGTGTGCTCACCTGTTCCAACTGGTAGCACATTAAAAAAAAATTTCATTGCAGCAGCATAAGCTCCGCCTGCTGTGTCAGATATATTAAACTAGTTCTATGATCACAGACCGTCAAATTAAAAACGTCAGCAATGAACTGGCAATGCCAGATCAATGACATGTCTATTCTACCAACGCTGCTCTGACTACTGATATGTTTTACTGCAAACTTTTTCTTGATGATTCGCTTTATGATTGAAATGATAGCCAATGACTGATGACATACTCGCGAATGTTAGATGGCCAATTATGACATGCTGTCAGATCAATCAGTGCACATCTAACTAAATAAAGGTTAGGTTTTGATATTATCTGATATCACTGTCTTGGTATTATGTCTTACGTTGAAGGAATTAACTTGAAATCACACCATGATTATCGTTTGCCTGATTGTTAATCGACACAACTTCACCATATAGGCTAGAGCAGATATCACAGCTACACCCTGTGTCCAACATGTTTTTTGTGACCACATTTGTGTTGGTATAATGGTTGGTGATAAATATCAAACCTGGAAGATAAACAAGGGTCATTAGCTAATTTGGTTAATAACTGTTTACTGCAAGTAGCCTATATACATCCATAACGTTTAATTAGTTCAATCTCCCACCCGAACAGCTGCAATGTTGTTGGATGTTTTGGATGAGGACGTGTCATTCTTGGCCTCCCATGCATTTTTTGTTGTCTCCATGTTGTGCTTCCATTTTAACACTGTTGGTCACGTGTGTATCAACACCACAGAGTGTGTAATTGATGATCAGCCTATTGTCTTTCAGGCTGTTTAGACAGATAGACAAGCACTTCAGTCTTAATGTAGGTACAGAATACGGAGCGGCTGAGGAAAATTACACCAGACTGTTAGCTACAGCGTGACAGCTCACCTGTTGCCATTTCAACTGACTGCACTGCATTCAAAACAAAATATTCATCAATATCAGGGTCCCAAAGGTGCCAGTGCATGTCAGACCACTGTGTACTGTGAGGTCCAAAGAACTGCCTGTAGACCTTAAGGACAGAAATGTGAGGAGGCACAGATCTGGGAAAAGGCATCAAACAATTCCTAAGGGTGCTTTCAGACCTGTGGCCCGTTTGCTTTGTTCCGATTCAGGGGCTAAATCGATACAGTTGTTTTTTTTTTTTTTCATTTGGGGCGTTTGTGTTCATAGGGCAACCGTCTGTAGCGGTTCAAAGCTGTAAACAAATGCCATACACGAACCAACTGTTCTCTCATTGGTCAGAAATTACTCCGAAAGAAGAAGTTTCCTCTTCCGTTCTTACCCCGGGAAAAACAAAAACAATGGAGCATCTTCAGCGTGTGGCTAGTTTGTTTCTGTGCAGTGGTGTAGTCTAGTTTATTCTAGTGGCTATACATGTGCGCACACATACACTGGCTCCCTTTCTGAAACGTTAACGTTAGCTCCAGCTGTAATGTCCCCTGAAATATGGTCAAAAAGAGCCCGCTTCGTAACACAGAGAAGGCGACTTTATGAAAGGGAAAGTGCACGTTATGTCAAAAAAAAAAAAAACAACAACATACCGATACGTATCTTTGCGCATTTTTAAGAGGTTATACGGAAATTCGGGACCTTTTCTTGTGGGTATACGGCGTATACCTGCGTATCACGTAGACTACACCACTGTTTGTGTGTTTCTGTGGTTAATGTACTGGTGTTCTGTAACCGAGGAAAACATCCCGTTCTACCGGGAATGAAGACTGCGCAGGGAAAATAATATCATACTGCATCTACTGAGAAGAAGACGGGCCGCTACAAGGAATCGCAGACGAAGATGGGCTCTGACGCTGGTTGAACCACAGTTCTGAGTGAGTTGTGTCGGTTGCTGTGTCGATTATGTTCTCACTGCAAACGAACCGCTCCAGGGCTCGAATGGAAGCGAGCCGAGACCACCTCTTCTAGGCGATCTCGGCCCGCTTGTTTTGTCCTGCATCCGAACGCGATCGCTGTGTTCACATATGTCCAAACGAATCGATCTTTAGGGGGAAACGCTCCCTGTTTCGGAACAACTGCTCCAAATGGGACAGGTCTGAAAGCACCCTAAGATGCACAGAGAGCTCCATCGTTAGGAAACGGGAAAAAAAAAATGGAACTGCCTGGACACTTCTTAGAGGTCATCGTCCAAACAAACTGAGCAAACCAGGCAAGCAGGACCTTAGAGAATCACTGTGGTTGGCTTCAATGGGAGATCTTGCCACAACGACAGCGACTAATAATGAAGGCCTGGCCTGAAGGAAACTAGTCCTGGAAGCAGTTTTAGACTAACTCTTGACTTAGTTAAGTGAGGGGAAGCAGTGACCATTCCAATTAAACCAATCAAATTCACAGCACTCCAAAAAAAAAAAAAATTGCAGATTGAGCTATGATCCATAGGCCTCCATGGGTAAACAGCAGGTTTGAGCGGTTATGGGGCAGCAAAACAAAGTTAAGAATAATTGTGGACAGGCTGCAGGCTGAAAATATTAAAATACTAACTATATAAAATACAATACAGAACAATATTCTTTGCTAAATTAGCACATTTTCCCCCATATTTTATCCTCCATATTATATCTTCAGTCTTTTGCCTCTAACTATTATGCTGTGCTTAGGCAGCTATTATTTTACTATTATATTGGTTTTTAAACTGGTCTTAGTATACTTATGAACCAAAACGTGTTGGTTTGATTAAATAAATTTCTTCATCTTCCTTGGTCTACTAGTGATGCCTCCTCATGTTTTTCAGGTATTCCTGACTATCCCATGCATCATCTTTTTTGGGTGGGGCTGTACCATAGAGCTGCACAATTAATTGAAAAATTATATTAAGAAAAAAAAAAAAAAAATGGCACAACAGGTGCACTATCCAAATCACAGGAGCTGCAATTTTTTTTATAATGGTAAAACATGTGACAAAACATTGCTGTGAATAAAGTATTATGGTGCTACACACCTAACCTACAAACTACACTTCCCTTTGTTTGGTACAGATCCAAATAAAAAACAGCATTATTTTAATATCTTACATTTTGGTTTACTGAATAATCTGATGTAAAATACCTCCAGATTTTTTCGCATTCATTTAGAAGGATTTTGATATGGGATTGCTGGGTAGGGCAATATGCTCTGTTGCTGGCAAAAACAACTATGTAAAAAGAAAAATAATGTTAATGTAAAAGAAAAATAATGTTTCATTATTTTGTGTCTACATAAACATATAGAATCATTGGGATATTTTTGGTGGTTCAATGCAGCCAATATAACATTACAAAAGATAGAAAAAACAAAAGCCTAAAACTTCTCAAAATAAACAAGTCAAATGTTTGCCAAATGAGCAAACATTAGGATGCTTGGTGCAAGAGCAGCAAAAGCGAAAATCTACAGCAGCAGTTGAAATTGTGTGAAGGTATGTGGGTGAGGGGGCTGGGAATACGCATATGAGAGAGAAGAGGAGGGGACTTGGGAGCCGGAGGGGGAAAGAAAGCTAAAACATTCTCCCATCCACAAGTCATCCTGTTCAGGAGCGGGAATCACTGACTGGCTCCTTTCACCTCTGCTGACCACGAACAAAACTATCATTCAGTCAAAAATGGACTGAGGCACCAGTGACGAATAAGCAAGCTCAACCAGCGCGGTGCAAGACCCCTCATGCTCCCCCTCCTCTTTCCACAAGTCTCAACCTGTGCTTGTTCATGCTATGAAAGGACACAGCCTTACTGCAACGCAAGCTGTAACTGACCTCTCGCTACCCCATCCACAACACACAAGGCACCAGGAGAGTTCATACAGACCCCACACCCAGCTAGCATAATCAATCTGTGCAGAGATTCAGGGGCAGGTAAACTAAATGCCTTTTAAAGGTGCATTTGCTTTGTGATTGGCTTGAGGGGCCTCCTTTTTTCTCATCTGTTTTTCTTTGACAGGGCTGTTTCCATTACAGATGCCAAGAATGAAACCCCTGTGGGCTGCAGTTAAGAGTCCACTCCAATGTTGTCATCTGACTTATTACGAATTGTGTAGTCTTTCACGTCTATCCTAGCATTATTTCTAGATTAAAACCACAAAATAGACACATTAATAAGGGCAAATGGAGGCAAAGCTAGAATAATTAGCCGAAAATAGGCATCCTTCTAGGAAATACTTTCCTGACCTCTGGGGACAGCAAAACTTAGAGAAGACCTGAAACCATTTGCTGCCTTGCACCTGTCTGTTTCTGCCATTATCTGTGTGTGTGTGTGCTTCCATGTGTGTGTGTCCAGATATTTTTATTTACACAGGTTTCATTCCATTACATATATGAACAAAATAAAAAAAAAGCATGTCTCTGGCATTTTGTTGATTCTCAACATCGACTGTAAAATGGCTCATTTAGAATTCCAATTTCTTGGTGCTGTGGGAAAAAAACAAACCTCTTCGAAACATGACTGTGGCTTTATAAATGACATGCTTTTTCTTTACACATCAAGACAATATTGTAGGTGCATTAGCTCTAAGAGGGAAAGAGCTCTACAGCTGCAATATGTCTCACTAATCCATCATGATCCCTAACCCCAGCGCTCCATGTACAAAAGACAGAGGGAGTGGAAGAGGACAAGTAAAGTTCAAGAGACCAAAGGAACAAACGAGAGCAAGGAGAGAGGGAGAAACAACCTTTCACATACTTTGAAGGTTTCAACTGGATGTATTACATAGCTTCGTGCTTAAAAACTGTCACAGAGCATTTAGGTAACTCTGCACAGAACACACTGTGAGACATGAAGACTGCACATGCTTGAAAACATTATGGCCCTCAAGTTTTGTCCCAAGCCAGGCAAGCAGTGAGAGCGCTGCAGCAAAGCCTGTGGTATCATTCTGTGAAAACAATGTCTCATGTTGTGGTTGAATATCAGACTGTCCGTAATAAACAGCAGTACTTCTCCAAAAAGAAGAAGAATGTTGTGTCCCAAACCAGAGCAGAAGACATCCAGAGGTGTGAAAAACAAGGACAAACCTTGAAATTTTTTACACAAGGTGACAGCATAACTCACATTTTTTTTTTTTTTTTTGTTTATCAAACAACAAATATTAAAATTAACTGATATCTGAGCAATCTCCGCCAAGGTCATATTTCTTCCCCCTTCCTTTTTGAGGGAGCTCACTGATTACATCAAACTGCAATAAATCTCCGCTTTAACACAGTCCACTGAGGTGGGTTACTCAGTTTATGATTAACCCAGCAATTGTGAAACATTTTAGCCAAACTGAGGAGTTTCTGTTCCCCTCCACTTTATGAACTAATAGCCAACTAAACCTATCTCAGTCAAATTAAGTTCTAACCAACACAGTTGCTTTGCTCCACTTTCTCCCTAAAATTAACACTTTGTTTACACACTGATAATGACAGGGTCAGCATGACTCTGTTGTTAAGGTCACCAGCTTGACCCCTAATCATTTCACACTCCAGCTTATAACAAAGTCACAGAGTGGCCTGCAATGCTGCTGCAGGCTGCTCACCCTGATACAAACCAGTTTTGTCTATGTCACTATGAATTTAACATGAGGCAAAGCTGTCTCTTCATGTTCCACTTAGTTTGAGGCTGAATCCCACGCTGGAGAGTTGATGTCAAGTTATTAAGCCTTGAATGTTCAAACTGAGCTGAACCACAGTGAGGGACGTGACTGTAATTGCACTGCTTATTAGCCACAAGTGCTAAAGCCTAATGCTAAAACCCCAAAGCAGGACTGTTTGATAACACAAGCTGCTTCACTGGTGAGCCATTAATGCAAAGTTTCCCCGGGTGATGTTGCTCCCTAGTTGACATTATGTTGGCATGTAAACACTACCCCACATACAGTGTTCGTACGCTGAGAGTGTGACATGCACAAGCGTGTTTCAGTGTTTATTTCATGTTTTTTATATGGGTAATACTTACAGGTAGTAGGTGAAAGCACTGAGACCGGCTGGGATAGTGGTCAGCCCTTTCCCAGAGCAGTCTGCACCCCCATCTTCATCGCAGCTGCATGAGGGGGAACACACAGCCGGAGTCGACTGCCCTTGACCAGCGGCACCAACACGAAGCAAACACCACAAAAATATCCAAAACACAAGGACTCGCATTTTTCACTCGATTCAGGTGGAAGCAAAGAGGGGGTAAAAAGCCTTTACGCTTCTTCTATTCTGGCCGTCGACTTTTCATGTGGTCGCTCGGGTTGTGGCATGAGATGAAGCCTTCCAAATGCCTTTCAAAACAAAATAAAAATGTCTGAATAGTTATACCACATTCGCGGTCCCGGCGAAATATCGGAGTTTCTTCGCTCCCCCCTTTTTCCCTCCGTTTCACTGCTGATATAAATCAAACGCCGTCTTTAAACAACCGTGATTTACCTTTTGCATAGGAACATTTCTCGACCCGTGTGTCGTATTAGTCCATGAAAATAAGGTCAGCAGCAGCACTGGCGAGGGGGGAACGGCGGCACTACCTTGCGTTTTTTGCGTTTTCGGTGTCCCATTAAATAACTAAACCATGCGTCGGCGTCGTGAAGAGGCAGATTCGTGCGGCGTGTGTTTTCCCAATCCTCAAACGCGTCCGATTCTGCAGCTATTTCTCGTCCTGGTTTGTTTGCGGTGGGAGATCATCGCCAGTTTTCAGCCATTCCTCACGTTCCCCTCCTTTGCTCCTGACATCAACAGCATGCTTACAGCTCGGCAGGCACCCTACCGGACAACCTGCAGCACTAGGCCCGGCCTGTGCAACACTGAAACCTGCACTACAACGTCAGAATTTGGCAGCGACCGAGCACATACCATCAACTAGTATTTATGAAATGCGAGGTGAACTGTTCACACAGGACTGCATAGGCAAGCCCGGTTATTACAGTCATTAATGATTAATTCCGCAATGCTCGCTTGCAGTTTCCCCAAATTCCAGTTTGGTTGTTTTATTTGAATGACTATAATTAAAAAAAAAAAAAATCGTGTTATGTATGTCTGGACAGTAGACCGATTGCGACTGGCTGAGAAAGAGCAGAGGTTTGCATGTTAGATAAATTTGTCACTGAGTTGTAAATTTCACCTCATACAACTTTGCATACTATCTGAGCTATCTTTACTAGTGGCCTGCGACGTTGTGCAGTTGCATTAATCTGTTTTGTTAAAGGTCAGGCCGCCTTAATGAGATGAATTCATTAATCCAAATGAGATAGCATGCCTACTTTCTGCTTTGCCAGGGTCAAAGTCTTAATTTTATTTTTATCAGGTCATAATAATCCCAATCCTAACCTTAACCTTGTTACTTCACTGAAGACCCTGATCTGCACATTTAAGCCAGGACATAGACTGCACCCTGTGGAGAAATGCATTTATCTCCTCAGTTCAGTAGTGCTGAAGCTACAATATGCAACTTTACAGAAATAAAACCAACAAATAAATAAGATACACCCATTTGTGTTTGTCCACAGGCTTGACTGCCCTAAATCCCTTGTTTGCCTGTTTGGGACATGTTGGGTGTACACTGTGTGGGAGTGGTGTGGCCCAGCCAGTTGTGAGCTATGCTGCAGGTAAGGAGGTGAAGCTTGCAGCTGCACCCTGGGGAAGGCAGTTACAACAGTGAGGCAAAGTAGGAAAAGAAGGATGAAGTCAGGGCAGACAAAAAACAAAACAAAACAATAAATCAAACTTTATTTATACAATAAGTAGTGCAAAGTGCTGAAAGGGTAAAAGACAAGAGTGCATAAAACAGTGAAATAAAAAGGTGATAATAAAAATAACGCTAAAGAAAAAAAAATGGAGGGCAATAAAATGATCAAAACAGTGATAAAGACAAGACTTGTTCAAAAACACAAGTGAACATCAGCATTGCCCTTTGTTGGCAGATATTCAGTTCCTGTGGTGGCAGCAGTGATACCGGTTTCCTCAGCCTCAGGCTCCAAACCATTTTAAAGCAGACAGCTCACCACAGTGAGTGACAAGTAGAGGGGCCGGAACTTGACCAACATGGAGGAGGGGCAGGACTAACTGTGATTCCCTGTCTCAAGGCAAAAAAAGTTTCATATTGCAGGTTTGAGGCAATAGGGTGTAAATTTGAACCATAAACACACTGGCAAGCATAGTAAAAAAAAAAACAAAAAACAGGCACATAAAACATAACAAACAAGCAAACCTAACACTGTAAAACATAAATAAATAAATAACCAGAGAAAAACTGCAGCATGATCAGTAGGCATTAAACCTCCAACTGCTCCAGGTGAATTTTTCAGTAAATCTGGTGTGTGTGTGTGTGTGAGTGAGTGAGTGTGTGTTGATGTGTGTGTGCATGTGCACATTAGAATTTGTGTAGTCTTACTGCACCCTACTTCTCCCCCATTCTGTTTCTGTAAATAATGATATGTTTTTAGTCGACTTGCACAGATAATCGAGAGTGGGAAAAAGAAGTGAACATGAATTTTATCTCCCAGTGCATGTCCAACAGCATATGCTACCACTTCAGCCAGGACCTAGAGACAAAACCCAAACAACATGAATCACTGACAATTTACACTGCTACTTAATTCTCTGAAGTACATTACAATCCATCCAGTCAGTCTTCAGGTTGCAGCCCCCTCACCACACGAGTAAGATTTGAACAGGATCCTTTTAGTGAAAACACACACACACACACACACACACACACACACACACACACACACACACACACACACACACACACACACACACACAAATCAATTAAAAAAAAAAAAAAAAAAAAAGACTAGAAAAAAATCACAAAGTTATATCAAATTCCATTTCACCTTATTACAGAAGAGGCTACAATAGACTACAACAACTATTTTGTAGCTGTCTCATAGCCAAGTCTTAACATTGGGCCTGAATGCCAGGGGCTTTGCAGAGGTTTGTGTTCCTTAATAAACATATCAGCAGATGCATGCAGTAAATAAATGAATTTGACACATGAAATAATATTGAGGCAGCTGAACTGCCTGGGACGAAAGTACCACCCTGCAACCACACACACCGCCACTGTGTCTCCACATCCCTCCCCTTCTCCAGGACAGAGGAGAGGCCCATTCAGAGGTGATAGTTGAAATAATTTTAACCAGAGTCATCCACTCATCATATGTTTGTGTTTACCCAGTCTGATAACCATTTTATGTATATTTCCAGGGTCAAATGACATTCAGCGTTTTGGATTAATTTATAATTGAACATTCAGTCTGGTGTACTTTTTGAAGACAGAAAATTAAAATAGAGCATTTTTCATTTTAACTGTATACATGTGTCTGTGATATGAATGATTGTCATCCAACATAGACATTTTGGTCCTAATGACATTAATTAAGCTTTAGTCTCATTTAGGTCTAACCTCCAGATCAGGCGTTGAACTCGTACCACACCAACCTAAACTGCAATTTGGTTCAGCAAAGAGCAACCACAGTCGCACCATATGAACTCATTCATTTCATATGATGAACTGTTTTATTATTGATGAATACGCTATTCTGCTAGATCAAAATCCTGCTGCAAAATCAAGCACAAGACTAATTAGTTGCCCCTCTGTACATCTAGTCCTACTACTGGGATTTTACTATAAAGTAGCTACAAATCCAAATGTTCTGCATTACATTCAGAGAAAAATACAAATTACAGAATTCACTTTGACAACAGTAGTTATTGTTCAAACAGATATCTGTTGATGACTACATTCAGCTAAGAAACAACTGTAAATGACAAATAGCCAAAAATGTCCCCCTGTTGCTATTTTATGGAGAAGTGAAAAACAAACAAATTAAAATGCAATTTAAAATATTTTAGTTGACCACTGTATTTCTTAAAGCAGATATTTATTGAAATCTTAATGGTCTGTCTTGTTCTGATGGAGTGCCATCAGCAAAACATGAAGACATATGTGTTCATTACTGAACTGCAGCATGAAATACTATCACCACTGTCATATTGTTATGCTTTAACATAAGTTACCATCAAGACCAGCCGTTAGCTGTTGGCTGTGGAACAGCACATGAATGAGTTTTGCAGATGCACCTTTGCCGATAGTACGGCAACAGCAACTGTTCTAATGTCAGAGGAGCCGCCAGGTGAACTCAGTCATGTCAATCTGCTGCACTACTGCCAGACTAATTTTGAACAGTCAACATGGCCATGTGTTTTTACATCCACCGTGAATCTGAACTTGGCCTAACAGAGCCAGGGTGCTGGTATTGTGCCTACTGACTCACTGGAAAGGTTGTGCAACACTTAAATGGAACAGAACCTTCAATAATGTCATTAACACCTGTGGTTACCCTGTTGTTTTCTGTCAAAATGGCTGCTGTGAATAAGATCAATATTGGTTTCTATAATAAATGTGTCATCCAGCTCCAGTCTCTGGTGACCACGGGAGATGCAGCTGCCTCACAGTCCCCACTGTTTAGCAGGCCACACGGATTAAATGCAAGGCTTTCCACAACTTCCAGTTTCAGCAGAATGCCATTATAACACACCACCATCTCAGTGTCAGCCCTTACATCACTATTCCCAGTCCCAATCTCTGCACCAGTCTCTCAGTTTCCCCAGGTCATTCTCCCGTCTTTGTCTCTTCCCTACCTCCCTTCATTTGGGGTTCAAGATAAGATGGAAGACCTGGTGAAAGATGGAAATGACTCCCCACTCCATCCTTGCCAGCCCTTGGGCTCTGCCACCCCCAAAAGTTTACCCATCAAATTGCCCCCCTGTGCATGTCTCCTTTCTGTAACTCCCTGGGCCAGACATCCACCCCCCGACCTTCACTCCAGTTGGCTCTATCAAGCAGTGCGGGATCTCGGATCTCATGCTAAAACTGAATTTCTATAATAGACCTGAATGCAGTTTTCCCAATGCTTCCAAAATAATTTACAACATTTGGACGTTTGTACATGAAAAAAAGCAAGATTTCTGCTCTTTTTTCTTTCTTTTTTTTTTTTAATATTCTGATCAGTGTAATCAGTGTAATTCTGATCAATTTATTTTAAAAACCAAAATGCCAATGGTGAAATGACTAGCCAACCATGATGAGACAATAAATCCACTTGTTTGCGTAATTTCACATCACTTTGCACTTTTACCATTTTGTACATATGTAAATATATACTTGTAAACTGTGTATAATTGTGATCTAAAATTTAAAGTAATGCCAGTCAAAGGTCACCCGGCTGTGATGTATGGAATGTTAGCATTGGACATGATAGTTTTTTGTTGGCATAATAATTATTTCAGTTGGAAAGGGGCAGCAGAATTCAGTGAAGCCTGCACCAAAAAACATCTCAGGCTCTATCTTTCACACTGCGCTACCTGTTGCCACTACCCACTACCTGCGAATTACGCATTTAGCAGATTCCACTATCCCTAAACGGTATCTTGCGGCCACACTACTCGCTATACATTATGCCGACTCCTTTATTTGTGCCTGGAGGTGTGTCCGTGGGCGTGTTTATGCACTTTCCCTACAACTGCTATCTTGACCACACACATTAGGGAAAGCGGATAGCGGGTCCTCAGAACCACCCGCTATCCCATTTGGGCTTTTACAAGAGTGCGCCCAGGCAGATTCAATGCGCGTCCACTTGGACACATGTGGACGTGCACATGCGGGTCCACCTCCCAAATTAACTCGCCTATAAACTCCCCTATGAAAAAACCACCTTGCTTTAGCCTCAGTTGAACCCCTGAGAGATACAGAGATAGTACTAAATCACGACCTTCCTCTCTCCATCGCAGGTTTCGGTTTGCAGATTTGGGATAGCGCAGCCTGTTCTTCAAGGCAGTGGCACCTGGCACACTGATTGGTTTAACTGGCGTAACGCCCAAACCACGCCTATGCATAATGTAACGGGTAGCGCAAGTGTTTTAGGGATAACGGCAGGTGTGCAAGATAGCAACTTTTGCGGGGGAATGCCTCTTACGCAATGCTAAATCCCTAAATAACGGGTTTAGGGACTCTGACGCAAGATAGGGCCCCTCATCTCAAATCAGATCAAATTGTGAGAGAAATTATGGCATGAAAACCACGAGTAGTCTCATACAGAGAAAATGTGACACGGAAATACATATTTGGGGAACGTTATGCACTCGGTGTTGTGTATGACCTCTGAGGCCTATGTCTTTCCAAAGCCTATGAGATGATTTCACATCTCTTGAATCTCTTTCTGCTATGTTGAAAAGTTCCCATTGTTTTAATTCTCTAGAGGCCGCTGAAATACTCTGTGGAGGCATTGTCTGTTATTCCACTGTCGAGCTATAACTGGTAACTTCAAATGACAATAGTAACTTTTTGCCATTTTCGATATGTTTTGGCTGGCACCATGAGAAAGGAGCCACCCATAATCAACAACATACTTTGGACTTCTTCACTTTCCAGGGTCTCATGTTATTTGCATGTTTGTTTTGTTTTATTTTGTTTTGACTTGTCCATCCTGAAATCCAGATGAAGGTGACCACACACTATATTCCTGCCACCGATCCCTGCCTCTCCAACAATTGGGGGTGTTTGTGGTTGAAGGCTGAGCGAAGCTGAGAATCTGCCCTGAGTACAGTGTAATGTGAGGAGGTTACAAAGTCAGGCTGATCCCCTCGGAGGCACTCTGATTTACATCAAATGTTTTATATTTATCCAAAAAACACCAACAATTAAGGAGTAAAGTCAGAGGGTTAAAAAGGGTTAAAGTCAGTTGTTGTTCCTTAATTTAAAAAAAAAATACCATCTAAAGGTAGTGTTACCAAAGTCCAAATTTAAAAGCCTCTGTAAAAGTCCTGTCTCTCCTTGCTCCTGGAGGAAGATGGAAAAAAGCTGCTGAGTGGAAGCCTGCCTTCCTGGGAGTCGTCAGAAGCCGGAAAGCTGTAGCTGGGAGAAAGGCTGAGCAAGTGAAAATACTCAATTGGATTTTAGCCTGATACAATATTTACAAATGACACAAATCAGTGTTTAGAACTGTAAATTTTAATGTTTTCTTTCACAGAACATTGACGAACGCCATTTTACTTGCCCCCCCAAAACCAAGAATGGTGAAAAATAAAAGCTTCAGCTATTAACATTAGCCTTAAAGTATTTCCCCTTAACACCCAAAAAAGTCCCATTCAAAAATGTCTCCTCAGTACTCCAAAAAAGAAAAATGTCATATGATTTGGCTTCTCCTGTGCCATACTTTACTCATCAAGGACCTGGACCTCATCTTCATCTTCCCCAATATCTAACTGGTCATCGTCATCATCTTCAGTTTCAGTGTCACTCAATGCGGTTGAGGATAGCTCACTGTGAGGCTCAAAAAGCCGAAGGCTTGCACGGATGGCCACCAGTTTTTCAACCTCTACTCTTGTTGGTGAGCTGGTTGCGCTTCTTGGTGTGCGTGTTTCCGAACTGTGACCAGTTGCGCTCAGAGGCGGCTGATGTTGGAGGGATCTGAAGGATGATGGAGGCTATGGGGGAAAGAGCCTCAGTTCCATAAAGTCCCTTCCACCAGGTTGCTGCAGGGATGTGCTGAGATGAGTTCCATATCCCATCCCCTTTCCACAGGCCTTCTTTTGTGCGGTATTTCGCCAGACTCCCGAGGACTTTGCCTTCATCAAGACCCAAGTGGCAAGCTATTGATGTTATCACTGTAAAATGCACATGCACAATAGTAAGCTAAACAATTGATGATTAGCCAAATAAGCAGTCCACTATCCATTATTTTATGAACAAATAATCAGATAGGTAAATGAAAGCTAGTATTCATGAACCAAGCTAGCTAGCTAGCAACATGCACTATTTATTTAACTTAAGGTCAGGAACTGACAGAAATATTTTTATTTCTAGCTAGCCATAGTGGAGCCAACATAATTCATTGCAAGTTTCACAAAGTTAGCTAAATAAGATCACCACAATGCAAATGACTTACCTCTAAAATTATACACATTTGATGAACATTTGTTAGTTTAACCTAAATATGTCCATAACTTAAAGTTAAATCATACCATCAAATATATTTACCTCAGAATTATCATGAAAACCTACCTTGACAGGGCTTCTATACTCCAAATCCAGAATTCTGTCTGTCTCAGTGGAAGTGCTGTGATGTATGTCATACAGGGGTGGACTGGCCATCGGGCACACCGGGCGGCCGACAGTCCCCCGACACTTTTTTTTTTTTTTTTTCCCATTATTATTGAAATAGCTGACCGTAAGATCAGTAGATCAGCGGCCCGATTGACACTGGGCTGGCCCAATCACATTGCTAAACAACCCCTTTTGCGTAGTTTGGTCCCGCCTACATAATGATTTCGGCAAATAAAGTCATTGCAAGAGAGACACGCTGCTCTGCGGCCCATTGGTTGTTTTTCTTCACTGACACGGGGCTGGCCCAATCATATCACGAGCCTGTGGCTCGGTGCGCCGGTGTGCAGTGCAACGCGGGTCGAACGTTATATAGGATCTACTGAGATGGAGAGGAAATGCAAAAGTGGCGCAGAGAAACTGCGAGGGAAAAAAGCGGCTGTCAATTTTCAAACCGATCGGACTTTTTCGTAATTTATCAATATCAATGAAAAACAAGCCCAAACAATGCCACAGGAACACAATTCCCGATGGTAGAGCGGATAGTGCCCCCGTCTGCCATGCAGGAGGTCTTCGGTTCAATTCCCCACCCGCACAAAAGTTGGATTTTACTTTATTTACCTCACTTTGTTGTTAACCATGAGAGTGAAGTGATTCTTATCATTCTGCCTGTCACTGGCTAGATGACACACACAGTGGTATTTAGGGTTTCTGTAATTTTCATTTCTGTACTCTTTTTGTGAATTTGTAACCCAGGTGCTAAATTATTATTATTATTATTATTATTATTATTATTATTATTATTTTGCCTTGTTTTGTTTTGGGGTTTTTTTGTTGTTGTTTTTTTTTTTTTTTTTCGTTGCCTTTTTTAATGCCTTGTTCTAACTTTATGGGGAGATGTAAATACCAATCGAATCAGATTCAGATTTAAAGGATTTGTGTGGTATACTTTGTTTGTCGCCATGACCTTCCTATGTGCAGTTTGGGCTCATTCTCCATTCATGTTGATAGGCACCTGCACTTACTGAACTGAAATAGATGCCCAAAAGGTGTTGGCCAGTTGTGGCCTGTTCAATAGAATAAAAAAGTTCAATTCCTATTCATCTATTGTATTTTATTGTTCCACTATAGTACTATAGGCCAGTATGATTGGGGCAGCCAAATAATTTGACATATTTGAACAATTTTTTAAAAAGTAACGTAATAGTTACTTTTCCTGGTAATTAATTACTTTTTAGTAGAAGTAACTAGTAACTATAATTAATTACTTTTTCAAAGTAACGTGCCCAACACTGCTGATGACAGCTAACTAATTGCATGGCATTATGGTTTTAAAGAGTTGCACAGTTGTTATACACATTTAAGAGAGCAAAAGACCGGAAAGGTGTGAGTTATCGAATGTGGTGGGCCGGTCTGGTCCAAAATGCCCGGGCCGATTTTTTGTCCCAGTCCGCCCCTGATGTCATATGTAGCCTGGTGAGTATGGGCTACTGATTGATGATGACCAAATGTGCTCGAAATTATTTGCATATGTGAATCATGGTGCACAGTTGAATTTGCATTGAATCGTGCAACATATTTGTTTCCACCAAAATGCAAAGTTGACTGTTTATATTTAAGTTTTATTTCACACACTTGGGTATGGGGATGATGATTTTACAGTATGCTGGCATTGTGGCCTTTGGGTTAGAGGTGAGTCCTGATTTCAGGGGATTAGGGTTTCCATTTCCAAAATGGTGATATTGATGTTGACATTCATTTTATTGATTATTGTTTATTTTTGCCCCATTCACCTAAAGTTAACAACAACGAAAACGAAAATTTCCAAAATTCCCAAGCTTAAAGTTCCATGGAAACTTTTTAAAAACCTCATTCAAATTGATGACAAGAAAAAAAACGAAAATTCCCCAAATTCCCGAGCCAAATTTTCCCAGGAATTTTCGGGAAAATTGAAAAAAAAAGTGACAGCAAAAATCTCCTGAAAATTTCCAATATTCCAGAGTGAAAATTCCCACGGGAATTTTCAGAAACTTTCCAGGAAATTTACCGGAAACTTTCCACCCCTTTGCAACACTAATTTTGTGACATTTGGTTGAGATGGACGATTTGTAAGTGGGTGGCGTGCTGTAACCTGGCAAACAATCAGCCAAATGATCTCTCAAGTTCATGTTCTGGCCACACTCTAACCAAAGTGTTAGACTGGAAACAACCAAACAGGCAGTTCAGTGTCCTTAAAGGAACTGGAGGTGTGACCTAGGAGCCTACAGTGAGAAGCTACTGTGAACTGAGCTGGAAAACAAACATCACATCTTCAACACAGATTTTCCTGACAAAAACATTGAGAATCATGCACCAAAATGCTAACATGCCTGCAATATTCTTGCATGCTTGCCCATTTTCACTGTAACAGGTACTGCTGTTTGTTTAGCGTCGGCACTCTCACACTACGAATATGGTTCATTTGTCTGATTAGATGACAGACAGATGGACCCAATCACCTGATACATATTGTAAACCACCTTTTCTGGTGTAAGAATCTATTCTGTGTAGTGAGCAACAGAAACATTGTAAGAGTATCACTGTGCCAGGCTAGATGTGCTGGAGGCATGAGTATCAGTGAAGATGATCATCATGCTCCATGCTGTTGATCATCAGTCATTATTTAACCCTCTAAATGATCTTGCAAATAATTTCAGTGGCAGAGTCGTGCTGAGCCAGCCCAGTCTCATGGCAGTTTGTGATACAGTGATGAAATTTAACACGACTTTCACTCAGGTGATTTGGGTTTGCATCCGAGACCATGTCCAGTTTCTGTTTTTGCTGCCTAAACTTAACCTTCTCCCAGCCATAAGCAAGTGGTTTTTATACCTGAACCTGACGTTTCCCTAATGTCAACCAAGTGGTTCTTATGCCTAAACCTAACCTTTCCACACCTGGATCTAAGGTTTGGTGCTTAAAGCTACTGTGATTTAGCCCCTTTCGGAAGTTGTTTTAGCCACTTCTGGTAAAGGAACACTCATGTTCATGGACACAAATTTAATTTGTTTCCATATGCATGAAAAAGCAAATTCATGTTCATTTGACACATATTTAAAATTATTTACATATGGATGAAAAAAATTGACAGTTCATGTCCACGGACACAAATCTGTAAATTGAATTTTGTGACTATGGCACAAGTGAGCCAACCTTGTGAGACAGGGTTGGCTGAACATGCCTTTTCATGCTATATTATTAGCTGATTAATGTGGAAAATTAAAGGCCCATACCAATGATTAGCAATATTTGGCATTTACTAGAACTTAGCTACATTTTACACTGCAGCACAACATTTTGGAAATCATGCAGGGGTACTAAATATTTCTGCCTCTGTGACTAACAAAGTCATCACTGGGGGTGTGCTATGTGACGATATTAGATCATAAACTATTAAAATGCCTCCACGATCTGCCTTTACTAAGAGATTGGGAGTCCTGTGCTACTGTAACAGTGCACACTGCTCAGCTGTCCTGCCACCACTTAGACACACATTCAAAGTTATTTCCTCTGTCAAACCTAAAATCATGCTATTTGCTGTCTGTTTTGCACCTTCCCTGACAGACACACCAAGAAACCAATAATAGCAAACAGCAGGGAGAGCCCTTGATTTCTGTCCCTTACGTTTATTTGTCATGGCGAAACTCAAACTGGAGGGGGATCTCATGTGAGTGCATCAGCCTCATCCACACAGCCAGAGGATACGAGGTCAAAACCAACAAAGCCATTGGAGAGAGTCGCTCCGTATGACAAGTAAGCACTGGAAAGAGGTAACCGATGCAGTGGCATGTTACCTGGCCAGGGATGTGATTGCCATAAAAACTGTAGATCCATGTAACGAGTTACCGCAAATATTTTGTGAACACCACCATCCCATGGCAGTACTAGGAATGCTGTTATAAAGCTTTAACACCTTTAAAACCTGTGTTAGTGACCAATCATATTAGTTGCAGGAGTCATGCCACACACATGGGAAGCTCATATTCTGAGACACCATGTTTCATGCAGTTTTAAACTACATACCTGAGAGGCAACAAACACAACAAGCCACAGCAGAGAACAAAGGGCAGATGCAAGGGGCTGAGCACTGAATAACAGGTGCCTCATGTAGTCTTGCCCTGGTTAGGGAACCGGCTGGAGGAGGAGTCAGGCCCAGGGCTGCATTCACTATCTCTACACAGAAATGCTGCATTTACTGTAGCAGCACCAACACATCATCATGGGGATTAAAAAAAAAAAAAAAAAAAAAAAATGATCCACTGTAGAGACAAACATATTATAAGATTTGAGCTGCTGGTTTGTTCAGCAGCACAGGCAGGCATTCAGCACAGTCAGCAGTGTTTTCTGCAGCTGGGTCTTCTGAACACAGTTGTTGGTGAGGACAAAATCTTATGAAGAGAAACACTACCCCTCAGTGGTTGCTGGGAGTGTCTCTGTGCTACAAACGACTCTCAGTTTATACTTGATGCTTGTGAATGTTGACCCCCCACCCCCACCCCCCGAAACAGTGCACCATACTGAAACACAAATTTGGTATATGATGTATTCAATGAATTGTGGTCTTACTTCACTGAACAGATGTGAAATGCTTGTTGTGCAAGCAGTCATCTGTAACATGCAGTAGATTAGTGTAACTGGGGTAATTGTTCTAATGTCATCTCTGGTATCTTGAAGACCTGCTTCAGATGTTTTGCGCAAAGAGTAAGAAGATTTGTACAGCATACATTATAAGAAAATTTGCAGTAAACACATTAAGTACAATAAAAAAAAAACAAGTACATAAAGGCTACTGTATTTATTGATTTTACTGTTTTGTTTTATTTTACTAATTCATCTTTTCACTTCATTTGCTTTACTAGCCTGAGTTACTTATTTTACTATAATTATTAAAGCAATCTCAGGTACAAGAATTTCCCTCAGGATTAATAATGTTCTGTCTTGTCTTATCTTATTTTCACTTGTCACATGGCAAATGATGTGTGACTTTGACATATTCTGTCCATCTCATCGTTGCCCACATTTCAATGTGTTTCAATACAAAAAGTAATATTCCATACTAATTTTGGCACACATTGATCTTTTCTTTTTGGACAGGTAATATCAGACATAATTTTCAGTAAAATATTCATGCTTTATCTCAGAATAGGTGCATGGCTTTAGTTTTGCTTCACACTCCAGCAGGCTGTGCTTCTTTTACTGTCACAAAACTAATTCATTCATAATATGTATATACATTTTTGCCTAATTCATTATAAAAACATCCACAAAGCCCAATTGTAAAAGTATTTTATATTTCCCTTACCCAAGCTCCACCTGTTTGCGTATCCCAACTTTGACAAGGCTCTCATCGCATATCTCTAGCAGTGGCCAAGCTAAATGCAAAATTATGTACCCATTCAAAATGCTTGATAGCCCTGTTATGACCAGCTTCACTTGCAGGGTAGTTCTATTAGCCCACATCTGCTCCTCAGTCAAGCACTGCTCTTACACAAGCTTGATAAAGGTTTTCAGTAAGAGACCACTTCACCTAAACGTAACCCAGGTGATTCTGGGTCACAGAAAATAAAACAAGTGGATTATAATTTAAGTGAAAAGTGCATTAGAATTTCCTTAAAAGCAAACCCATCAACAAGAAGTGAAAACAATAGTACTAAATATTATAGTCTGAAAATAACATTCTTTAAAGGGGCATCTTCATGTCAATGACACAGATTCAGCCAATAACCAGTTACTGTAATCAGTCCTGCCCCCTTAAGGCTGGATTATGGTTCTGTGGAGACTTGACACAACGCGCATGCAGTTCTCATGCAGGGCATGTGTGCCCAACATACCTCTGCGTTAAATGCTAAGCAATTCTCTGCCACAACGCCATGGGGTGCGTTTTTTTTCTGCAGACCTACTTAGAGCCTGTGGCGAATGGTCGCTGCTCTTCCTGTTGTTGTGCCGGCAATGCCATTTTTAAAAGGAGCAGCAGTACATCCAGATCCAGCATGATCCAAACTTTCCAAACAATTTGAAATCAACCGACGAGTCGAGATGCGATCACAACAGCAGTTCTAAAAATGACGCTGCCGGCACAACAGGACATGACTCTGGAGGGGCGAAATGCCGGAAATGCTGTAATTTTTTCGCAGGTGCGCGGCAAGGCTCTGCAGCGGTTGCACAGCCCCCATAAACTTCGCACAACCCCCATAAGCTACGCACAACCCCCGTACGCTCCGCTTACGCAGAAGCATAATCCGGCCTTTAATCTCATACTTGTTAGAGAGATTTTTGATTGTTTATATAGATAGATAGATAGATGTGTGTGAGTGTGATGTGTAGAAAGTATTATTGAATAAGTGGTTTGTTTTCAGTTTTTCATGACAAACACTTCAATTGCTAGTTAAGTGCTAGGCTAATAGTTGCTAAGCTGCGCTAGATAGTTGGCTTGGCATTTAGGTTCGTAACACTAATGTTAAATTCTGTAGCATGTAAATGAGATATGTGATAGTGCAGCAGGTTTGGCATTTGCCACTAAAGCTTATTTTTTAAACATTAGTTAGCACAGAAATTATGTGAATACTGAATTCCTCTCTAAACTGACATAGGCCCTTTGTCCCAGTCAGCAAACATGCTGCCTTCTGAGGCAGGAAGACATCAAGTCATGTCCCAGTCAGTTTTTTGTACATACCACTAACTAGAGTGGGAAATTAAGTATTTATTTAATCCATAACACACACCATGTGCGAACATAAGGCAGCTCATGAGTGTACCTGGTACCAGAGGGCCAACAGTCGATACCTGGTACCAGATATGTGTGTGTGTGTGTGTGTGTGTGTGTGTATATATATATTATGGTGGGTGCGATTCATCGAAATTGCGATGCATCGCGATGTTTTTGTGCATTGATTTTTTCACGTTGATTCTTTTCCACCAAGCCCGGAAAAAAGGGGTACCCGGAACAAAAAGCAGGTAACGCGCACGCCACCCGGACAGTTTAGTAGGTTGGACCATAGCAAACGGAAAGTCGGTGTAAAATCACTGTAACTCACAGCTTCAAGGGGCTTATTGCTTTTATAAAACGGTTACCCTACATATAGCCCATCAAATAAACCCACAAGAAAAAAATCAAGAATTTATTGGTAAAAATGCAACAATAAAATTGAGAACTATTCATTCTTCCACCAAGCAAGATAGAGTGGACAGAATGCACAGAGCGCAGACGGTAAGATTGCTTTGTCATCTAGCGCCATCATTATGTCACATCAGGTTATTTGGGCTCCTTAATGTTGAACAGGATATTTCCATTAATAGTGCAATTGTTAAAATAGTGTTCAATTATGTTTGGACTCCTCTTTGCAGGGACGGTGGCGTGCGTTTCGCGACAGGTGTGTTTTTGCGCAGACGTAGGCTATGCCTAACGTCGGTTGTAACAATAATAATAATAATAAAAGTATACTGTTTATTTACCATACATCGGCGCTGTCACACTGTGTCCGCTTTGGGTGGAGATAAAAGGCAGGTGGATCAGGAGGCAGCAGGGAGAGGTAGGCTATTTTTCCACCGGACACAGTGGGTTACCTGGCTGCTCATATATGAATCCCCGCAGGCTTTCTATGTTTTTTTTCGGCAGGATATTTGTGATGTTTTTGTGCATTCGTTGAAAGACATGGTGACATATCTTAGGTAATTTCGTCATGGCGAATGCTGAAGGAGTCGGGCTTTAATTTGCGGTTGCCCTCGTTCACCCTGCGTCCCATATGAAGCTGCACGTCAAACCAGACTTTACAGAAAAGCCCCCTCCTGATCCGCCGGCCTATCTCCACCCACGAAACGAACGCCACCGGCAAGTACTTTCGCAACACGATAAATTATAAACTATTATAACTAACTAACTAACTAAATAAATGTCAATGGTGTACAGTAGTGCCTGTGCACCAATTTTTTAATTACTCTTTGTTATGATGGAACTGGCTTATGCAATTATTTCACTGGAACCTAGATGGGGTTGTGCTCCATGGCAATGTTGGGTTAAATGTGGGGAGCTACTCCCAGATTACACAGTCAAAATATTTTGTCTTTGAAAAATAATTTCTAGTCAAATGTTCAAAAAATCTTTATTTTGAGAGTGACATGAGTTAATTTATGGGCTATTTATTTACAAAGCTAGCCACAGAATAACATAAAATCAGTCTTGCATGGAAAATAGCTGTAAAAATCGAAATAATCGAAGAATCGTGGCACCAATAATCGCATCGAATCGACAAATGCTGTAATCGCTATAATCGAAAAATCGAAGCTCCCATAATCGAAATCGCATCGAATCGTGAGGTACCTGCGATGGAGCACCCCTAACCCACTGCGCAAAGGGGCGTCCAGGCGACGTCTTTTTTACGTCATTTTTAGACGTCTCTTTTGGGTCATCTGAAGGTGCAGAACGTTACTCCAGACGACGTCTTTTTTAGACGTCTTATGAACGTCGATTTGTGACGTCCACGGTACGTCCATATGGGAGCCATTTCTAGTCCTAATGTGGTCTTCATGGGACGTCTTTTATACGTCCATATGTGGTCCTTGTGGACGTCTTTTCTACGTCAAATTATTACTCATTTTAGACTCACACTGCAGAAGGTGGCATGCAGTTCCAGGTTATAATTCTATTTTCTACACAATCAATTAATCAATCAAGAGGGAACCACATTTTAATTTCACTATACAACCTGTTGTATAATGACAAATAAACTTCCTTGTATCCTTGTTATTTTCCTATTGCTTCACTTGAATCCATCACCAGCAGATAGTAATTGGAAAGGCATTAAAAAGGCATTCACTTAACCTGCTGACAAGCCAAATTAAGGTACAGTAAACCATTTCCTACTTGCTCAGACGCAGTAAGGTTAACAATAAATCACAATCCAATCCTTTTGACATTTTTTTTCTTATTGGAAGGGTATCCAAGCCCTAGGTGACTGGAAGCCCGTCCCCCACTCCTTTGGGGTGCATGCTTCAGGTGGTCAGCAGCATGTTGCCTTACGGCTTCCTGAGTCGCATCGTTGTCAAAATTCATCACTCCATCTGCACAAGTAGAAAAAGAAATAAGAAATATATCCAGAAAACTGCCTTCATACACCAAATCTGCATATCTGTAAGCCAAAGTGTGCTGCTCCTGCTATGCATCCACTACCAATTCTGTATTAATACATGTCAATAACATGTCATGTAAACAAAACTCAAAGAATTATGTGTCTTAAAAAAAAAAAAAAGAAAAGAAAGAAAACCAGTCAAAACTAAAAGCTTACCTTGTATGGCTTTGTAAATATTTGTTTTTTCCAGGGCTTTTTTGCCACTCTTCCCCTTGCCCTTCATATTAAATTGAGCCATCAGGGAATTGGCGAAGAGTCTAAAGAGAAAACAATCACTTATATAAATCATTTTGAACAATATATGCAGGGATAACACAGGAATAGCACATTTCATTAAACCCTTCGTACTATATAGATTAAGGAAAGCTAGTAGCCTATGGACTATGCATTGTGTTGTGAACCTGTTATGTACTGCACACTCAAAATAGGGAAACTGCTAATGAAAACATGCAGTCTGGTACACAGCCCACACATTCAAAGAGCACATACCGTACTACCAAAACATTCAACACAAAATAAATGCTTTATGTAGAAACATACCTGTCAAGCACTTTATGGACACAGTCCCTGGTGTTCCTCCCGCCAATTTTTGCTATGTTCCTCACCTGTTAAAATAAGTGCATAATTAAGTTGACTTATTCCCCAGAGGAACATAATGTGCAAGTTCACTGGTTCTGTATTCCAGACTTGTCAATCCTACCAGGGTATCAAAGGCTTCCTTGTCACTCAGGTGTTGTTCCTCTCTCTCGAATTCCTCCATTGTCTCCATCTTCTCAATGTGAGCAGCTGAAGGGGCAGTCTGTGCTCTGTTACACAGATCACAGATGTCAAGCAGTAACCCTAGGACCTTCTTCTGGTACACTGAAATGAATGAGCATATATGATTTTTAGAATGGTTGCCTCTACAATAGCTTACTGACTATTTTAGCAATCAGCTTCAGTGTTTGTCATCAACACAAGCAGAGTTGATTATTCTCGTTTATTAATTTCAAATTTTGTCTGATAGTTAGAAAATAGTTTTATTTATCTTTTGGTGTCTCACAGTTTGATTCAATTCAAAATCGATTCTTGACTGATGTGCATCAGGATAGTGCTGTGTTCTCTAGATGGTTAACTTGCAGTGGCACAGATGAGCTCTCTAGTTTATCTTTATTACAAGACTACCATTACCTGCTGGCCTTTCCAACAAAAAAAAAAGGAGCATTTCAGTATTTTTGCAGCAACTTAACTAGCAGCAACACAGCTTCCCACAGTGTCCTGAAGCCTGTGAGAGTTGGAGGAAATGTTAAGATCAATTCCTTAAGTTTATAAATCGATCCTGAAATGTAGAGGAAAAGAATCACTTTTCTTCCCCCACCCTAGAAGCCACTGATAATTGAAAAGCAGACTGAGCAGTTAGCAAGCCAGTAATTTCGCCTAGGGCGGCAACATAGGCAGATCCGCCATTGCCTGCTGGCCCCACTAATGTTAGCTGTCCTGGAGCAAAGACGGTGGGCGCGCAGACCGACTACAGGCCATTATCGACGGCTAAAACCTCGGTTAATAACGTGTGAGGGCCGGAAGGTGAGCCAGCTCGACATTAACTTCAACTAGCGGTGACTGTTAGCGTCTGCCGATGGCCGGGAGTGGCCATCGGCAGACGCGGTTCTGCTAATGCTGCTGCTAGCTGGGGCAGGCGGTAGTCACAAAGCTGGGCCTGTGAAAGGACTAAAACAAAATAAAAGAAAATCCAAACTCTACTTTTAGAACAAGCGTCACACAAATGCACCGTGTTATAACGCTGTGCATTGCTCTATATACAGTGGCGGTTCTGCCTATGTTGCCGCCCTAGGCGAAATTACTGGCTTGCGACCTTACATGTTAGCCTACTACTCCTACCGCGGCCGGCCCGCCTGATGCCGACCGGTACCGCGTCCAGCCCACCTAATGCCGTAATGGCTTTTCTTTTTTTTTTTTTTTTAATCCAAACAAGATTTTGTACATATAAAAAGTAGCCTATTTTTCCAGGGAAAAAAATGGTCTTGCAAAAGAGGGGTCGTCTTAGGTCGCTTTCACACCAGAGCTGTTTGGTCCGCTTTAAACGGAGCAGAGTTCGTTTCCTCGGATAGTCCGGTTCGTTTGGGCAGGTGCAAACACGCATCCGGACTCTGGTGCGGACCAAACAAGCGAACTCTGGTCCGCCAGAAAACGTAGGTCTCGGTTCGGTTCCAAGTGAACCCTGGTGTGGTTCGTATGCAGTGTGAAAGCTCAGCGGACCAAACACTGGACCAAACACAGGAAGTAACAACACACAGTGCATCTTGGGTAGGAGAATGAAAAAAGAAGAAGAAAAAAAATGTCTCGGGGGCAGACGTGGTCCGATGCGGAGCTCACAAGTCTTCTCGAAATCTGGTCTGAAGACGACCTTAACCAGCTTCTCACAACAACGCACAAAAACAACAACGTGTTCAAGTTGTTTAGTGAGAAAATGAAGGGGCTGGGGTATGACAGAACGGCTGAACAATGCCGCATAAAGGTGAAGAAAATGCGCCAGCAGTACAATAAGGTCAGGGATGCACTTCGGCGGAGTGGGAGTTCGGGAGAGGAAAAGGACAAGTGTCCGTGGTATGATGAGCTGGATTCTATTCTAGGGACACGACCCACATCCAATCCTGTGCACGTCGTGGAATCGTACACACCACAGCCTACTTCACCGAGCGAAAAAGCCAGCGACAGTGGTAAGTGTTTGTGTGTGTGCGACATAACACAAAATACAATGCGTTTGCATCCTTATACCCCTTTTCCACCAGGGCTGGTTCGGAGCCGGTGCCTGATTTAGCACCAGTTTTTTTTTTGGTTTTCCACCACCCAAGCAGGGGCCAAACTGGTGCCAAACTGATGCTAGGCAAGCACCGACTCCGAGCAGGGGCTAAACAGGAGCCAGAGAAAGAACCGATGACGCGGCCCACCGCGTCATTGGCGGGCGGGGTTACAAAACAAAACAGGAACTGCGAACGCTATAAACATAAACAATAATCCCCGAGAAGCCGCGGGTTATACTGATTTTACAACGGCATGGAACGCGGCTCAGCAAATTACATTTAAGGATGAGAAGCACCCGTTTTATAACTACACATAGCTGTCATTCATTCCGATCACGAATCCGACAGGTAGCCGGCAATAATTGTGTTTTTCGCCTTTTTATTACTGCATCATCCGTCCGTTCTAATAATAGGTCAGATGCTCCAGACCGATATTTTGAAGCTTTCATGGAACAAAAGAGGAAAATGGATGAGGCTGACAGAATCCGAGAGGAGCGGGAGAGTGCTCAATTAGAAAATTACATGAAAATGCAGCATGAAGCTGAAGAGCGGAGGTTTAGGGCATTGCTGGAGCAGCAACAGGCCACAACCCAACAATTCTTGCAAATGATGGGAAACTTTTCAAGAGCTGTATTTTCTCATTCATCCCAGCCAGCATCACAATGGATGCCCACAGTTCAGATGACACCCCCACCTGCCTGGCCCATATCTGACCCACAAAACCCACAGGTACCTATTGCTCACCCCCTCAGCCACCCAGTGCCCCAGTACCATGACCCTGCAGTCACCCAGAACCCACAAGCCACCATTAGCCACCAGAACAACCCACCTGATCCCATGCTTCCACATACTTCTTCTGTTCTTCATGGTGTTAACAAATATTACCAAGACCTATAAAGGTAACTAGAGAAAAAGCCTTGTTTAAAAATGTTGTTTTGTTTGTTGTTACAGAAATGTAAGGCAGATATTTTCAGAAAGAAAAATGTTCATTATAGTTTTGCACTGTCATCATTCTTGAATGTTTCTTGATAACAGTATTTTTGCACTAGACAACTGTGAATTGCCCATGTGTGATCCACAAAACCCAGTCTTTATTTTTGTTTAAAAAAAAATGTAAGGCAGATGTTTTCAAAAAGAAAAATGTTCAGTATAGTTTAGCACTGTCTTCATTCTTGAATGTTTCTTGATAAGTATTTTTGCACTACAGACAACTGTGACTTGCCCATGTGCGACCCACAAAACCCACAGTCTTTATTTTTGTTTAAAAAAAATGTAAGGCAGATATTTTCAGAAAGAAAAATGTTTATTATAATACTTATAATACTACAGTATTATAATACTGCACTGTCTTCATTCTCAGATGTGTTTTTGCACTACAGACAGATGTTACTGTGAATTTGTTAACAGGAACAGTGAATTTGTACTGTGAATGTTAAAATAAACGTAATATATAAACAATTGTTTCATTGTTCAGTTGCAATTATTTATTACAAAACACTGAAACATCAAAATAAGCTGTCTGCAAATCAGCTTTTCAGAAGACACATGCGCAACACGAGTAGCTACGTAGCAAGCTCGCTTGAAATGTTCAGCGGCAACAGCAAGTCATTCACTTGACAGCTAGCTACCGTTAACGTCGTTAGCTGGCTACCTAGTAAGGGAACGTTAACATTAGTTTGTTCTTTCATCTGCATCGTGCCAATCAAAATGGGTGAAAATACAACTTCAATTGAGTAATCTGGCATGTTTCATCGATTTAGGCAGTTGCAGGTGTTCTGAAAAAGAGGTGTTCTCTGACGTTTATCACTTTGGTGCGTAGCCTGATGGGCAGTTGGGCATGTTTGTGTGTCATTTCATTGACCATGTAGGCTAGCTGGTGACATTGCTGTGTGTTTGCATCACCCAGTAGCATGTCCGAATAGTTCCGATCTCATGGTAAATTCCAACATTTTGTTGGTAACATTGTGAGCATGTTCATGTGTCATTTGTTTGACTCTGTAACTTGTTATTACTGCATCATCCGTCCGTTCTAATAATTTCCGCTTTCATTTACACTGTAAATTCCAACACGTTGTTGGTAACATTGGGGCAAAATGCACACGCGTGTCTATCAAAATCGAGTTGTCGAGTTGCTATAGTATAGTTAAAAACCATATTATGCGTTTTTATTAATAAATAAATGTCCCAAAATTTTCGAGCTTGCGCCCTCGCGGGCGCTCGCATGCAATTGGTACCATAGCATGACTACACAAAAACGTCACCGCTCGCCACTGCTGTATATACATCTAGACACTTAGCTGAGGAGAGGGGCAGAGCTGTCAACTGAACAGGACCTGGTGGTGAGTTGGATCAGATGGTGGGAGAGACTGTTGGACAGACCTGGTAAACCTCAGTGTGTAGTGAGGGTTAATAGGGAACAACTGGTTGATATACACACAGACCTTGCATCTTCGGAGGAGCTTCTACTTGATCTTGAGGGACGTTGGGGACTTGGAGTCCAAATGGGCCCTGTTCAAGGCCTCCATTTTCGAGGGAGCAGCTGAGTTCTCAGATGGTTGGTGCCTGCCACGATGGCAACCCAAGAAGGCGCTGGTGGACACCAGTTGTGAGAGAGGCTGTCAGGCTGAAGAAGGTAGCCCTCCATGCTTGGTTAGCTCAAGGGACTCTGCAATCAGCAAGGACATACCGGTGGGCCTGAAAAGTAGTAGTTTGGGGAGGTCATGCAGAAGAACTTTAGGTATGCCTCAAAGATGATCCGACAAAAAGTCAGGCAACTCAGGATAGGTAGGCATAATCTGTTCTCAGCAGGAGTGAGTAGATGCTGCACTTGGTTGAAGATGTGGTTGGATGGTGAAAGGAACACTGAAGAATTTGTAAGCTCAACTGGCATGTCCTCCATGGAGGAGGGATGGCTGGAGGATTTGGAGGTACTGTCAAACATCGTCCTGGCAGATATCACTGGGTAAGTTGGGAAAATATGGAGCAGTGGCAAGATGGACAAAGAGAGTCCAGCAGCAGGCCATGCATCTTGAGATCTGCATGTTGCAGAGGGACAATTTTCAAAGGCAGAAGGACGGCCTTTCTATGATGTTGTAAAAAAGAGAGCTGCTGAAAACCTGCCTCGATGAAAGACCATCTTTCCTAAACTGCCATCCCTTCGCTATGCCGTTTGTAGGTGGTGCTATGCTTAGTTTGTAGTTGTTTTGCTAAATGGCTGCAGTGGTATAAGAATGGTTGCTAGGATACTGGCAGGCAGTTACTGTGGTGTTCACGGTGGTTACTAGGCGGTCACTTGTGAGTGGGTGATATGGTATTTGTAGGCAGTTACTATGATGTTCTGCATGGCTGATAGGGCATTTCTGGGTGGTTGCTATACTGTTCCTGATGGTTGCTGAAGCATTGCAAGGCGGTTGCTATGGTGTTCTTGATGGTTGCTAAGGCATTGAAAGGCTTATGCTATGGTGTCTGGGGGTGTTGCTGTGCGGTTGCTATGGTGTTCCTGATGGTTGCCAAGGCATTGCTAGGCAGTTGCTGTGGTCTTGCTGTGCTGCTATGGTGTTTTTAGGTGGTTGCTGTGGTATTCTTGGCAGGTGCTATGGTGCTCCAGATGGTTGCTATGGTATTTGGAGTGGTTGCTGAGGGTTGCTAGGGCGCTTGAACTGACTGCTGGGATGTAGTGGCAGCAGTGCTAGAGCTGCATGTATCACAGACACTGCCTGTGTCAGTGAGAGGGGACTTTCTCTTTGGCAGGCCCCTCTTAATATTTCGCCATTAGTGTGTGTCGCGTTGAAAATCCATGTTTAAACTGGAATTGCGAGAAAAACGGTAAGTCACATTGCATAAAAAATTGACACCCCACAAGATGTATGTTTTTTTGTATTTTTTTGTGTGTATGTAGCACAAAATCTGTGCAACCTAAAATTGTCCATTCTGTGCAGATGGGCCAAAATTTGGGTTGAACTGGAATTGCAAGAAATCAGTAAGTCAGATTGCTTAAAGTAATAGCACATTTCTCGGAATCAGGCTGCATGAATTTTTAGTTTGGTGTGTGGTTAAATCTGTAGGAGGAGCAGCATGCCGAAATTTGTACAGAATTTTTAATACTAATAATAAGTATGCAAGACAATAAGACAATAAGCACATAATAACAATAATGATGAACTACTTTATTTATATAGGTCTTTTTAAGACAATTAACTGTATCAGCTGTTTTCATATTTTGGCCTATACCTTTTGAACCATAACTAATGGAAACATTTTTTTCCCCCCTAGATTCTGTGCAGCTTTCCCTCCTGCAGTTATATTGTGCTCAAAACCCTATAATCGCTGCTTGGGGTATTTTATTTTATTCATTCATTCATTCATTTTTGTGCGTTTCCACAAACATCTTATACTTTGGTGGAATATATGTCAAATATATCTGTTTTCTGTTCATTATTAGTGACATGGGGTCAAAAAGATTACTAACTTCTTAGAGGTAGGTCTAATATGCTAAATTTAAATTATTACTGGCACTTTGAATTTGAATGGAAACATGCTGAGAGGTGATAACAAGGATGTAAAAAATTGTACAACATGCAACCCTTAATATCCATTAAGCAGTTGCAGAAAACTTATTTAAGTCCAAATATAAACCTGTTTGCACTGCACCTATCACTAATTTAGACAAAATACAAATGCATTGCACTAAGGTACATGTTAAATCTTCAATAAGATTATGGCAGTAAATCTATGATAGTCGACAAAATGGAGCCCTTCTGAATGCTTTGGACAGACACTTAAGATCCCAACTTCAGATCAGATGGATATTATTTGTGTAATATGTCCAGGTAGAGAAAAACAAAGGATACTTCTAAAATAGAAAAACAAAGTGCATTGTATGATGTCTATATCAGATTACCTTTACAGAATACAAAACTTGCAAGTTAAATCTTAAATAGGAAAACAAATAGCGGCAAATCGCAATTGACAGGGTTCAGACACAATAAGATGTTTTCAATCTGTGACCTCCAGAGGAATTTGAATATGAATGAATGCTATTTTGTAAAGGTTCAAAAGACCAATGCCACCATATGCTTTCATTTTCATGTCGGGGAAGAGGCAAGGTTGTTCAGGTTTTGACTATGACGTTGGGCATGAAAGACCAGGGGCCTCATGTATAAAGACTTGCGTGGATTTCATACTAGAAAATGGCATACGCTCAAATCCAGAAAACGGCGTACGCCCAAAAAAATCCAGATGTATAAATCTGTGCGTACACATGAATCCAAGCACATTTCCTTTGAACATCCCGATCAACATGGAATTGAGCGCACATGTTGGCGTACCTGACCCCTCCCTTTCCACGCCTCCATTTAAATATGCAAATCATATTTAAATGAGCCCGGCACCTGAGATTGCCCTCTCTGCATGATCAGAAAACTACAACCCTTGACATGAATAAGACCGAAAAAAGAGAAATTTCACGGAATGTGAATTAAAGACGTTCCTCACTGAAGTGTAGGCGCGCAAAGATGTCCTGTTTGGCACGCCGTCCAACACGAAACGCAAGAGGAGCGGGAGAGTGTATGGGGCTGTCAGTGCTGTGGGATCGGAAAGGCGCACACACGCTGAATTAAATGCATTAGTGAATATGTGAATTGTGTGTCCTTGCCTCTTTTAAATGGTTGAAATCAAATGTTGCCGGGTAAGATGTGAATTCATTAATTGCTTGTTAATTTTATACAGGATCTAGTTGTAAGTGAATGCAGAAGTGCGCCGGGGAAAAGGTGAGGATGATTAAGACATTTCACACTTTACGCACAGGTTTATTAATATTATTTTTTAGCAGTTCTGCTTTATTTGATAGTCACAATAGAGGTAAACAGGGGACGACATGCAGCAAAGGAGCTGAGGCCGGATTCGAACCCCGGTCGCTGCGATCGGGACTGAGCCTTGGTGCACGGTACGCGCTCTTGGCCGGTAAGCCACCGGAACGCCCGACGCACGGGTCTATTGACATGAGTACTTTACACACAGAGACAATCAGAAAGCTCTGAAGCTGTAGTTTAACCAGCAAAAAACAGCAAGTCACTAACTTGAACCACAGACTGGTACTGATGCTGTGAAGACACGATCATATTTGGGGGCGCACATGCTCAATGCGCATGAGGGGGCTTAATATTAGGACAATTAAACGAATAAATTATTTACTCACCAAGAAGCCACCTATCGCGCACAGTGCCAGTTTGTAGTCTGCTCCCTCAGAATGTATGAATCGTGCGTTGAACCAGGCCACGGCACCGGTATTTTCATCACTTTGACATGTGGGTGTATTAATTGTTCATCAGTTTTAATTGTTCATGTGTCTGGGACGAATTGTTTTCATATTATCAACAGTTTCCCAGCATCACCTCTAAGTGTCGCCAAAAGAACAATAGCTGTAGAAACGTGTGTACGCCAGCTATGAAGTTGCACATTTCCACGCTCATTTCACTCTTTATACATCTGAACCTTGCCGTGGAAAAGGGCGTACGCCACGTTTTTGTGCGTACGCACGCTTTATACATGAGCCTTCTGTTTGTATTGGCATCATGTCTCTCGCAGTGAAAGATGCCATAGAATTTGTGAGTTTTTGCCGTATGGAGTATTGGGTGTTAAAGCAGAGATGAGCTGCTATTGTTGTGGTTTCACAGTAGACTATGGAGGATTGTTCTGGCTTTGAGTTAGATTGCTTGGCACTATCTCTGGAGCTATAGTGCTTCTGCTAATGTTATTTTGGCACTGCAAACTGCAGCATTCAAAATCACCAATGTGTAATGCACACATTGAGGAGATGGAGATCCAGTATAGAGCTCATGTCTCTGAATTTCTTTGGAACAAAGAAAGAACTACAGAAGTAGCCTGTTGCTATACAATTTGGTATGACAAAGCGGTTAAGCTCCGCAAGGTCATACACCGTTCTCCTATTTTTTTGAATGGGGGTGGAGCTGAGCAAAACTGGACTGCATAGCTGAGGCATCCAGCCCATCATCTCTGTAAAAATGCACCACCATTCAGCTGTGAAGTGGAGGCTAGAGAGCATTTGTGCATTGGCCCTGTCTGCTGCCAACTGGCCCAGTGAGGGCAGATCAGCCCATGGGGAATGAGATCAAAAGGGCCGGTAATATACAGACCAATCAGTGGTTGCTGTGTGGAAAACCAGCAGTCTCATTTCTACTTCATGCAGCCTGTTCTCAACAACACCCACATGTTGCCTGAGTGTGGCACACATGTCAGCAGAGCAGGCAGGCTGGGGAGAGAGAGAATGTGTTTTTCAACAGCCATCTCTCTTCCACCTGGCCACCTGTGGCCATTCAGCAGGCAAAGCTGAAGTACCAGACCAAGAAACAACTCCCCTTTCCCTCCGGAGCTCCTCCTGTGATGCTTGAGCAAACTGGTGCATAACCCCCGCCTCTTAACCTAGTACACAGGAACGGTGGTCATGTGAGAGCGTGCTGCTTTCCACACTAAAGGTCATACAGCTGGTGGAGATGGGGTCGTAGCTGGTAGGACAGCTCCCCTGCAGGTCTTGTTTCTCTCTTCTGCAGAGGGAAAATGGAGACCGCAACAATCTAAGTATGGGTGTTGGAAAACAGCTCCCTTTGAAGCAGCATCATGTATCCTCTCCAGCTGGGGATTTAAGGGCCTGCAGCAGGAGATTTGTGACCAAGGCAGAAGGGTCAACCCCAGGAGAGCATTTCAAACTGCAGCTCTGCAGAATGGTGGAAATGGCTCCCGCACTGCCAGCGTCTTGTAGAGGCTCAGCAGGCAAAGCAGTCCGACTGTTCCATCATCACTTCTGTTAGACATCCACAGCAATGCATCCCTGAAGATGCATGCTCAGCATTCAAGCGTGGTTGGTAGTTGCTGACAGAAGTGATCAGTAGTTTGCTATACTGTCAAGTGGAAGCCACCCATGGCAGTGTTGTCATCCTCAGGCACTCAGTAAAGTGCATGCGGAGCATAAGCATCCTTGTGTTACACAGAATGGAACATAATACAGTTTTGCACAATTGCCTTTATTGGCTGAGCTTGTGCATGCATATTTTCATTGCACTACAGCAGCTATCTAAATGTTTAAGAGCCTTGTTAGAGGGCGAAGTCTGTGTGAGATAATACTGTTTCTTCAAACCTTGACTGCTTCCTTGTCCATATTGTGGTTTTAGAGATTACAATTCCCAAATCTGGGAACTTCACCCCACCTACGGCAAATATTTAAGTAAAGTACTGGGTGTACTGAATTTGAATCTGTCACTCTACAACCACCCTGACGTGCATTGCATAAAACAACTCTTGCTTTGTTCTCAAAACACCCTATTTCCTTTTTTGTCCTTGCAGAGTTAGCCCACTCCCTAGTGAGAGAAAACAAACGATTTTCTATTAGTTCTCAAGATCCAAACGGTGAGTGTGACTCATTGGCTTATACAACACAAGCCTTCGTAGTTCTCCACGCTCTCCTATCCTCTCTGTCTCCCTCTGTCACTTTTCTCATTTTATCTCTTTCTCTCTCCGTCTTATTCCCCTTAGTGCAAAGTCTCAAGGGTAGACTGAATGTCCTCTTCCATTTGGCAGCTATTTTGGTCTCCATGTCAACAAGATGTGAGTCAACACACCCTCACTGAAAGTCACTGAAACATGTTACTATTCACACAGCAATAAAGTAGTACATTTACTGCTAATCTATTACAGTTAGTCAGTCAGTCATCCGCTATTTGAATGAATGATTTAACGTAGAGCTGCAGCTATCGAATATTTTAGTAATCGAGTATTTGACCAAAAATTCTGTCGAGTAATCGAGTAATCGGATAAAATGCGTTTTTGCCAAGATAAAGAGCAATTATGAATATATATATATATATATATATATATATATATATATATATACGGTATTATAACATTACAAATGTATTACATTAAAGGACATAATACAGTAGGTTCCTGGCTGTGCATTTATAAACTAAATGCAAGTGTGTCCATTGTGTGTGTGCGCATGTGTGTGTGTGTGTCACGGACACGTCTTGGTATGGCTATTTGGAGGCACAGCGCGAGTCGCAAACTCACTCGCTATACATACAGCTATAACTAAACCAGTAACTTTAAAATGAAGAGCACAACATCGCATTGGAAATTAATAGAACAGCAGTGGCCGTAATCGGATGTCTGTGGCAATGCAACAAATCTGTCTCCACGTGTTGCATGCCACGCGGTTTTTGGAATGAAATAGTTTGTTTTAATATTCTAACACATTTCTGTTCGTGTTAATTTCGTCAGCTATTTTTCAATTTAGTTTTAGTCTTATAGTCTTGTGTCAAATGCCCTTATTAGTTTTAGTCATATTTAGTCAACTTGTATTCTTTTTTGTTTAGTCACATTTTAGTCGATGAAAAGTCTTGGCATTTTAGTCTAGTTTTAGTCAAAGAAAATCCAAAGTATTTTAGTCTAGTTTTAGCCGACTAAATTACAAAGTATTTTAGTCTAGTTTTAGTCAATAGTCTTTTTTTTAGTCTTTGACCTGCATCATGTTGGCTTTTTTTTTTTAATTTAACAATATGTTAAATTATTATTATTTTAAAAATGTAAATTACTTATCAAACAGACCTAACAATTCAGCTACCAATGAATGAGCAGTAGTATGCATGTGATAACATAGATTAAAAAATAAGCCGAAGTGATACCTCTTCGCTGAATAGACAAGCTAAGCCAGTGTGATGCTGTTAGCCAGTGAAAATAGAGCGATCTATGTCAGTGAGCCGCTGTTTTAACTTTGTTCTCACCGCGCTACGCTTCAGGCAGCGCCGGTGAGTGTGTGCTCCTCAGTCACACACACACACACACACACACACACACACCTCGGCATGAGCACACAGCAGCGCAGGAGGAGAAAAACTAACGCGCAGTTGTGCCACATTAAAAATAGTCCATGCGAAAACCGCGGATTTATATTTTTATTTATTTAGTCATTTAGTAAGCGATTCTTCGAGGCAGGAAAAATTACCCGAGGCAAAAAAAGAATCGAGGTACTCGATTACTTCGAGTAATCGTTTCAGCTCTAATTTAACGGTAAGTTTGAAGTTGATCAGACGTACAGTTGCGGAGATAATTGAGCCACCGACACACACACACACACACACACACACAGAATTTTCTCCATTTTATAGGTGGATAACCCTGAATGCAAGAACTGTAAAACTGCTTTGGTGCTTTGCAGGAGGTTCTCACTTTGGCCAAAGACAGATTAAATAGAAAATGGCTGATAAAAAATTACTTCTTCTGTGCTATATTTGCTACTTTCCAGGAGAACAGCCTCGACTCTTTCAGGACGTCCACACTCCCATAATCCAGTAGAATGCTCCCCTATAATGTGCAAGTACTGGTTTAAGCCACAGGGCTCTAGTTTCCCGGCGCAGCGCGGGGTGGCGCAGTGAGGTGAACCCCGCGCAGAGCTAGTTTCGACCGGCGAAACGGCTGAGGCGGACAGTGTCCAAGTTTCGCAGGCCGAGGTTCGCCGATATGGGAGTGGCGGCGCAGCGGGGGGAGGTGCCGACAGATTCGGCTTGGCGTAGTGACAGTTTCGTGCTAAAAGGCTTCGCCGAGGTCCGCCAAAAGCTCGCCATCTGAAACCATGTCTACTTTCAGCGCAAGGCGGAGCGGGGCTGGCGCAGTGGAAGTTTGGCTGCCTGGCGCACATCACCAAAACCTCACAATCAGCACAAACGGTGCCAATCTCCTTTGATCTGACATCAGCTGTGACGGGACACTTGATATGGAGATATATGTATGTGCTGATTGTGATCGTAGCATTGAATAGTGTTTTTTTCGGTATTTATTGCATCGTTCATGTTCCTGATATTCCGGAAGCCTGCCTGTGAGGTTTTGGTGACGTGTCCGCACAGCTCGCCGGTCTCCGCTCCGCGCCTGTCTCCTGAGCTCCGCTCCGCCTGCGGCAATAGACCTCCATGTCAGCTGTGTAAACTTTCATTACGCCTTCGCGCAGCACATTTTAAAGGCAAGGACAGGGGCTCATTTGATTGGTTACATGTGAATCGGCTGTGTCAAACCCACTCCACACCTTCTCTCCTCCCTTGCGCCGGTAGGAGGGACGGCGGAGTACTTGCGCCACCGAGAACGGAAAATCCGCCTGGCCACACCCAGTTGGCGAAGCGCATCTGCGCTACGCCCCCGCCTCGCCTGGTCTGCGAAACTAGAGCCCACAGTGTCTGAGCCCCTTTGAGTACCAGAACAATAACTGCCTTTTCTAATCTGTAATCTACAAAAAGAAAAATAGTGCCTTCCTTCAGCCTCATTTTCCCACAATCACTGCTACTCTCTTTCAACACCCTCCTTGATTTTTCCTCTAAATTCCCAAGAGTATATTTACATCCATTTCTGCTTTCATTAGGGTTGCCTTTGCAATTGAATTGGCTATTACATGTCCCTTAAATCCAGCATTGTTCTTATTCTTCTTCTTTTTTTTTGTTTTTTTTTTAAATACTGATTGGCATGCCTAGGAATTCTTCTTTTTCAAGATTGCAATCAGCACAAGTGAGCTCTGCAGTGTTTGCGTCACCTAAGGAATGGGGGTGTAACTACATGTCTGTGATAATCCTTATCAGGGGTTAACTGGCGGGTTTATCAGCTGGTGCTGATATGAGTTTAGAACCCAGAGATTGGCCACACCCTAATATTTTTGTTTTCTTTGCATGTTTCATGCATACAGGATTTATTGGGTTTGTGGCTCTAACAGAAAAGGTAAAAAGCTATTGTGAAATATTTTTCCTGTAATAAGTGCTTTATTTGAAGATACCTATTGGTGGTTCTTTAGTATGTACACATTAATGATGCTGCATACATTTCCTGTTAAAGGAAGGGCTGGTCTCAACTAATCACTGTAGAAAATCAGAAATGCAAGGTACATTTATCCCTGTAATCTTGACGGTACATTGTATAATGACTTCCTAGATTGTACAGGTGTGTGCTAATCTCACCTTTCTGACACTTACTGGCTGCAGAAAAAATATTCTTGAAATGATAATGATAGTCTTCGCATTCCCCAATCCCAAACAAGTCGGCCAACACCGGCTCAAAGCCCTACTATATGGTCCACAGTTATGTTTATCATTGTACAACTACTCGCCCAAAACACTGAATTTTATTTTCAGAAATATTACACAGGATGCTAATCTGTAAACTTGGCATAATGGAAGCCGCTGTTTTACAAAGTAGGCTTACATATTTTGTACATTTAAAAAACGTGAGGCGTTGGAGTCCATCTGCTTTGCATTTTAAGGATGTTTTTATTTTGAAGTGTGTTCACTATAAAATATCACATTGGAGGACGTTACGTTTTCCCATGTGATTTACTCAGCCAGGGAGAAAAATCACCACAGTGCCTGTGCATAAAAGAACATGTTAACTTCCTCTGTTTGCTGCATGCTTTACAACAGTGTTACATCCACTCAAGAGGGGAAACCTCCAGCAGGGGGTTATACAAAGGCTTGTGTGTCCATCTGTCAGGATAGTTCAGAAAATACGGAGGGGGCTGGAAATTGGTGGGGCTTAGCACAAGCACGGTGTAGTTTCCAAATAAATCCATGAGAAATCTCAAAGCACAGTGGCATGGTTGGTCATGGACCAAGACCAACGTTGACCAGCTTTCCCCACTGACTGGCCAAAAGGGGTGTTTCCCATGACAACAGATAAAAAGCCTTCACCTTATTAATTTTACAAGATTTTAATATATAGAAGCTACATTAATCAGATAACATAAACATGCATCAAAGTGGTACTCTGCTTCTTTTGTGCCTGAGCTGAAACCTTTGTTCTATACACTTGGACCTACACAAACCCCTTGACCAGAAATTATTTTGGAGAGCCTCAATGAGCTCCTTTCTAGTGGTAGTAGGTGATGGCTGTCTGCTGATAGTAATGTGTTCTTATTTGTCAGATTACAAAAACTGTTGTATTAATTTTACTATTTTTACTTACTATGTTACTATTTTTGGAAATTAAACACCCACAGTATGAACAGTGGACAGCTTTCTGTCACCTGTGAATATCCGTACCCCTCCAGGTCATAAAATGGATTCTTATCCTAGGTAAAGTTATATTCAAATTTCCCCATAAACAGGTTAGCATAATTAGGTACTAGTGTGGTACCCATTGCTGCTCATTGCTCCTAACTGTTGGATCCCTGACACACTTGGACTTTGTTCACACTCTGAATGTAAACCATTAATAGATCCGTCCCAGCGACAACCACATCTGTAGGTGGACCCCCTTGGAGACAAATTTTCCATCAAGAGAATTATGTGTAAACACACCATTCCAGCAAACGTTTTCACTATTACACATACGTCATATGTTGGCCCTCTGTCATAAGAAAGAACACAACACCTGTTGATTTTTGTTTCCTTGACAATAATATTGCCTAAATAGAGTGCAATTTTGTGCTGAAACCTGTACCCCCACAGATAAATTGATCATGAGTGCTGTAGAGGTCAAAAGTGTCCAGAAGTACTTACAGTATGTCAAGCGCCATTCAAAGAATGCTTAATGAGGTGTGTATGACATGCCTTCCCTCAGTTTACACCTGACATACAGTGTGTGGCTTCTCCGTTATGTACTGTATGTGTCTTAATCCCTCTGCCAAGTGAAGGTCTGCACTTCACCCACTGATGTGACCTAACACATACACACATAACACAACAGTACAAAGTAGTGCTCTTCAGTGTATATTTGTCTAACTACAGTAGAATGTAAATAAATACTTATTTTCATGTGGAAATTTATTTCAAACCTAAACATTTACATCTTCCTCTTCTCACTTCTGCCGAGAAATAATTTGCTTGGCTAAATTCCTAGATGTTAAAAAGTTTACAAAAACAAGTTGGTGAAAACTATTTTGGCAATAACTCCACAAACACTTTCTGAAGAATGACAAATGGAAAAAAAAGCACAGGAGGATATCTCATTTTGTTAACTGGCTGTTGTCAGTTCCTTCATGCTTGCATCTCTTTCTTGCCTCGTCTGCTTGCGTCCCATGTGGGATGCAAGGAGAGGTGAGATGTAGATGAGATGGGCTTCAGCACCCCATGCCCCTAGCACATTATTTTCTTCCTTGATACAAGATGAAAACCTGTCTGCTTCAATGATTGGAGAATTTAATTAGGAAGAGGTACTAAATAAAGCCAAGTCTAATTGGAAAACACGTGACCTTGAGATAATCTGAAAAATGCTACAAAGTGGATAGACTTGAAATTGCAATAGGTTGACATCTACCTGCTCAAGCCACCTTTGATCACCTAATGTACACAATAAGAAATCCATGTTGTGTCGTCACCTGCATATGAATTAATTTCTACAACTCTTCTCAGTTATGAAATGGCACAGTGCTATTTGCCCCATGTCTTTCAATGGTGTATAAACTGCCTGCGGTATATATGCACAGCACCCAGTCACACGTACATAAGACAGAAATATCCAGTAGAAATATCAAAGCTATGAACCATCCCTTCCTGCACCCTGTAAGGAACAATCATAGTCTTTCAGAGCTCCTAAGTTCATTGTAGCTCTAAGTATAGCTGATATTTCCAGACTACCCTTCTTGTACAAAACCAATGAATAATTTCTCAGCCAGTGTTTTCCGCAAGAACACATCAGAGGATTGAATGGCGTCACTGTACCTTGCTTACGCACATATTCTGGCCAGTGCACTTAAGCAAGGGTTTCTTAAAGACCTCTGGGAGTTTATGTTTTTGATGCGTGTATTGATTTTGCTATTAGAGTTGTGGAGCTGTAAGGGGATACATATATATTAGCCCGGTAAAACAAGCAGTAATAAGCCAAATATTTTGCTGTTTTTCCAACACTGAAACCTCCATCAATCTGAAATCTTTTTTTACCCCTCGCCCAGCACAGCTTACTGCATCACACATTTACAACAAGGAAGAGCTTTACATGCTTAGTATCTTAGCACCAGACTTTAGTGAGCACCAGTTATTAAGAGACTCACAGCAAGACAGCAATTGCATGTATAGGGGTAAAACGCCTCAGTGTATATTAAAACAACTTAGATCTTTGTTACTGAAGTTTAGTGTTTATCTTTGTTTTTTTTTGTTTTTGGTTATCAACACCTAGTAAAACTTCCTCTACACAAGGTAACAAAATGATATCCTGCAGCCATGACCTTGATATATCCATGTGCATTAGTGCTCAAATACAACAGACAACAAAAGCAAACTGCTTCAAATACACACAAGTACAAGCAAGGCACATAGTGACACACAACAGTACATGTTACAGGTTAAGGAGAATGCAGGCAGACTGATATCAAGATTTTTGTCCAGGTTTACAAAATCTTAATAGACAGTACATTTCTGATGTGGTTATCAGTAACAAACCAAAGAAGCATCTCAGGTTGTCTGATACTGGCCTCTTAAAGATGCCAAGAGTAGCAACCAAAGCTGGTGAAGAAGCTTCAGATGTTGTGAAATTCATTAACCATACCGTCCATGCTCTATGTTATATGTATGTAGATAAATGCACACACATACAGATAGAAAGCTATAGAAAATCAAATGTACAATTTTTTAGGTGTTTGTGAACTATATTCAAACTCTGCAAACTCTTCAACAAAAGACAGAACATTGCACACCACAAGGAAACAAGTCAGAAAAACACAAAGCTACGAAGGTGACCTGCAAGGCTAACAACCTAGTCCATGCATGCAAAAAAAGGATAACACATACAAACAGATCATCAACCTGACAATAAATCCAGTGCCTAGCGTGCAAAACAACTCCCATGTGCACTGTACTTCCCCGTGGCGGACTGCCTAACCTTAAGGCAAATTAGTTTCCGCCAACCTAGGAATTTCAAAACAAAAAGCTCAATGACCTGGTTAAGCTGCCAGCAAGCCTGTGGCCCACTCGGACAACCATGGAATTGTCCAAGACAAGGTGCTCGAACTGCACTAATGCACCAGAAACTTCTAAAACAAACACATCCACATAGACATTTGGACTGTGGTGGTGCTGAACAAAAAGCCATGGGGGGTGGCTCTTCATGTCTCTCAGTTTTGTGCCTCTTCATCTCCTCATTCCTATGTCCTCCAGCCGTGACCCAGAAATCAGTTTGTGTGTGTAACTATCGAGGATGTCCCAGTCCCTTAAAGTTCAGCTTGAGGAGAGGGGAGAAAGGCATGTTGAGGGAGCTTTGAGCAAGGACACAGAAGTGTATCCTCTGCAGAAGTTTATGAGTTTGTGTGACATAGAGAGTATACTGTAAGTGATCTATTTATCAACTGTAGAGGTTATTTGAGATTGACAAATCCAGGATCAAGCTTTTGTTTTCCGGTTTTATTTTTAATTACCGTTGTTTCCAGATGATAGCTGTTGAGCAAGGACATCTTAATTCACACATTTGATTTGTAACAACCTGTCCTGAGTTACTTACATACCGTTCAACACTGTGAAGGAACTGAATTACTGTGGTTACAAGAGCCAGTCTTCCCACCTCTAGTGAATATCACCTGGCCTATGTGTTTGAAGGAGCTGGTTAGCTAAAATACATGGTTAAGGTGAGGTAAAGGCTAGGCTTAGGTTAGGTAAAGGGTTATAGACCAAATTCAGCCGGCGACCATATTCCTCTGACATCACACTCAAGGTGGGAAGCTCAAATGCAGTAACACTTTACAGTAAGAGTACAACAATTAACGTTAGTTAATGCCATAATAAACATTAAGTAACAGGTAATAAACATTAAGTAACAGTTAACTAACCGTTAACTAATGTGTCTAAGAATCATGTACTAATGCTGTTCATGCTAAGGTATTAATTTATATGTTATTTAATGTTATATGTTATTGTAGATATTATTAACATTATTAAATGCCATAATAATCATTAACTAACAGTTCATTAACCATTACGGCATTAACTAACGTTAACTAACGTTAATTGCTTTACTCTTATTGTAAAGTGTTACCTCAAATGCTGCTATCGTGATGCTGGTGCAAATTAACACATATTTCTGTAAATTGTTTGTACAGATTACAACCAACACTAAAGTGTCTTCCAAGCACTTTAACAGTGAGTGTTTTGTGTGGCATGAAGAGCTGGACATTACACAGAAATATGTTTTCAAGTGTGAATAACGTCACATATCATTAGTTAACCAGGACATTTCTGAGGTTGGGTGAAAACACAGCAGGACAGCTAATGTTACACTGCATGCTTGATTAAATCCAATGTGTTTTACTTCCAGACTTTAACAAACGTGTCCACGTTGTTCATTGATATTCCACGATTAATTTACACCTTTCCTATCATATCATATAACACTATTAGAAGGTCACATTAGTTAGCTGTCTAACGCTAACTAACTGGTTATCAAATAATAATAATAATAATAATAATAATAATAATACATTTTATTTGTTATGGCGCCTTTCATGGCACTCAAGGTCACCTTACAGTAAAAACAAATACAAGATACAGCATCAAAAGTAGCAAACACAGCATAAAAACATCACAAAAAAAAAAAACACAGCATAAAACATCACGGAAAACACAGCATAAAAAGCATCATAGAAAAATACAAACAAGCAAAGTGCACTGAGTCAGAGGGAGTGGGCAAGTCTGAACAGATGAGTTTTGAGTTTGGATTTAAACAGATTAACAGAAGTGGTGTTGCGGAGGTCAAGAGGGAGTGAATTCCAGAGCTGGGGAGCAGAGCGGCTAAAAGCTCTGCTCCCCATGGTAGCCAGGCGGGCAGGGGGAACGGAGAGATGAAGACAGGAAGATGATCTGACTGTGCGTGCAGGTGTGGCAATGTGGAGGAGGTCAGAAAGGTATGGAGGGGCGAGGTTGTGGATGGCCTTGAAGGTGAGCAGCAGAATCTTATATTGGATACGGTAAGTGATGGGGAGCCAGTGGAGCTGCTGCAGGATGGGTGTGATGTGATGAGTGGATGGAGTCCTTGTGATGACACGAGCTGCTGAGTTCTGTACCAGTTGTAGTTTATGGAGAGATTTTTGAGGAAGGCCAAGCAGGAGGGAGTTGCAGTAGTCAAGCCGGGAGGTAACAAGACTGTGGACCAGAATGGCAGCTGTGTGAGGTGTTAAGGAGAGGCGGAGGCGCTTGATTTTGCGGAGATGGAAATAAGCTGACCAGGTTATGTTGCTGATATGGGATGTGTAGGAAAGTGTGCTGTCGAGGATGACACCCAGACTCTTGACTTCAGAGGAAGGAGAAATGGAACAGTTGTCAACGGATAAGGTGAAACTAGGAGTTTTGGACAGAGTGGATTTGGTGTGTAGTGTGTAGTGGAAAGTTGATATATTGCTGAAGTCCAAAACTGTCATGTAAAAGTCTTGGTCAGAGATGTAAAATTCTTGGTCAGAGTATTGCTAATAGTGTCCATGTGGATATTGAAATCTCCCAGGAGTATGATGTTTGGAGAGAGTGTGCAGAGATTTGTCAGGAACGAAGTAAAGTCATTTAAAAAGTCTTTGTTCAATTTTGGAGGACGGTACACGGTGGCAACGATGGTGGGTATGGGGCCGGATAACTGTGAGGTGATGGATTCAAATGTTTGGTAAGTGGGGGTAGATACTGACAGGACTTTCCATTTCTCTCGATAGAGCATCGCGAGACCTCCTCCCCTGCCAGAGACACGTGGTTGACAGCTGTAAATAAAACCGGGAGAAGTGGATTCATTAAGTGCGGTGTAATCATTGGTTTGTTGCCATGTTTCAGTTAAACAAAGAAAATCCAGCTTATGGTCGGTGAGAAGATCCTGTATGAAGTGACCTTTGCTTGTGAGGGAGCAGATGTTGAGCAGACCGAATTTGACACAGGTGTTATCAGGCTTGTGAGATGAAGAAACTGAAGAAACTGGGGCACTCAGTTGTATGCGAGAAAGATTGTTTTTATTTACTGCTCTGAAAGTGACATGAGGGCGGAGTGATCTTACAGTTATAATGGTCTGAATAGGGAGGCCAGCGGCAGGGGGGTGTAATGACGGCAGGGGCCTGTAGGGGGAGATGGCGGCAGTGATACAATGGGAGGTTGCAGTAGAAGAAGAGGGCGGGACCTGTGTGTGTGAGTTCGAGTGAAGCGTAAGCAGTCAGTCACGTGGGTATGATTGGATAGTGTACTGCAGGTTTGATTTTAACATGTGGTTACCAAGTTTGTTTGGGTGGATACCGTCGGGCCTGAAAAGAGATTGGCGATTCCAGAAGAGGTTAAAATTATCTATGAAGCCTAAACTGAGTGCCCTGCAGGTAGTCTGGAGCCAGGTGTGGAGCTGAAGGACCCTGCTGAACTTTCCCTGCCCACAGCCGTAAGGAGAGAGTTGTCCACTGATGAAGACGGATTTCCCGGAGCTAGTCAGAAGCTGTAAAAGTTGGTCACCTCAGATTGTCGAAGGGACGTGTCATTTATCCCAACATGAAGAATAATTCTGTGGATGGAGGAGGGCAGTGTGTTGAGCAAATCTGGGAGTTTTTCCCGGATAACTGAGACTGTGGCTCCAGGGAAACAATGTGTTACGGAATTAACAAAGCGGATGTGTCTGGTTGTTGAGTCCCCGATTATTAGGGTAGTTGGAGGAAAAAGTGGGGAGGGGATGCTGACTGTGGGCTCTCTGGGCTGGATGAGGTGGGGGGAGCGGTCGGTGGAGGAGACGACGTCGCTGGAGAGGAGCGGACTGAGAGGCGGGGGCAAGCGCGCTGTGGTGCAGGTGTAAACAACGGTATGGAGCGGAAAGTCTTGCGGAGAGAGGAGCGCTCAGGTAGCGCTGCAGGAAGCCTCGGAGACAGAGGGCCCTGGAGCCCCTGGGACGGCAGTGGAGAAGAAGGAGGAGAGCCCTGGGCGTCCCCATCAACGGGAAGGAAAGCGAGGGGTGCGAACTTATTCACCAGCTGGATGCTGCAATGAGGAGTGCGGGAGGAGGGGCCCCCATTGCCGGAAGCAGGGACCAGGCACCAGGGCTCAGGGCCCGATGGAGTGGAGCTAGTCAGGGCCCTCGGCCTGGCCCCTTGACGAATCCAGGTGTCATCAGAGATGGCGTCAGGTGGGGGGTTTGAAGAGGCGGCAGCAGGCACCGAAGGAGGAGTAGTGTTTTCACCGGCCTTGAGAGCAGAAACTGGACCGGAGGCAGCAGCATCAGGGGCAGCAACAGAGCCAGGAGCACAGAGGGAGTCAGTTTGTGGACGGTTGAAGGTGATGGTATCCATTAGCGCCTCGGCATCACGGATTTGGTGTAGAGTGGTTATACGTCCCTCCAGCTCTGCGATCTTCTCAGCGAGGCGGGAGCAGCTGGTACAGCCGGAGGGGGAGGTAAGAGGAGCCATGATGTATATGTGTGTGGTACCTGGGGGAGAAGGAAGGAGAGGAGGCCAGTACACGGGCTAGGGTGCACAGTTTATGATCACTTAGTATTTGACCGTAGCAGTCGCTAACAGGGAGGGCACGGGCACTTAAGGCTGAATTATGCTTCAGCGTTGGAAGAGCGTACGGGGGTTGTGCGAAGTACGCATTTCCTACGCAGCGCGTGTGTGTCCAACATACCTCTGCAAACACACAGAGCAATTCTCCTCCCACCAACGTAGACCCTGTGACGTTTGGTCGCTGCTCTTCTGTGGCGAGTGGACGAGTCGTATAGGTGCGGGCACTCTCCAAAGTTTTCAAACACAACCGATGAGTCGAGACACAACAGTTTAAAAAAAAAAAAAAAAAAAAAAAAAACGGCGCTGACGGCACAACAACAGGAATGTGATGCCGGTTGCAACGAAATGCCGGAAATAGTGTACTTCGGCGGACCAATCACAGCTCTTGTGGGGCTGCGGAGGGTCCGCGTAGTTACAATTTTTGGGAGGCACGCGGCAAGGCTCTGCGGCGGTCGCACAACCCCCGTAAGCTCCGCACAACCTCCGTACGCTCTTCCTACGCGGAAGCATAATTCAGCCTTTACACGGAGGGGCTCCCCACAACGGAGCCCACAACGTTAAAGTAGTGTTACATGCAATGATCCACAAAAGGATAGTAGAGCAGAGCGTCATGGAGCGTCAAGGAGTGGGACTTACCGGCACGGGCCCAGAAGTGGGCCCGGAGCGGAGATCAGGCTTCGGGTGTAAAGGCAGCAGCTTGAGACCCAGTAAAATCCTCTTCAGCAAGTGCCGAAGGGGTGCCAGTGAGATCCTCAGCTGATGGCAGCAATGCGGTTGCTCTGGTGAGTTTTCCCATGCTGCCAACGTAGGCCGGGGTAGAGTTGTACTGAGAAAAACACTAATAACACATATCCGATGGATAGAAAGATAAAATCCGGCCCAGGAGTTGATGTAAAAATAGCCGAGGTCGAACAGGTAGTAGAAAAAAGACGCTCAAATGTGATTTAAAGCGGTTAAAAACGGTTAAAAGTCATGATTTTAGGGAGAGCACCGACTGACAGCTGCAGACGCCGATATGTTGTTTTACCTTGAAATATGGCCCAGTATCCCTCTGGATTTTCACTGTCCATTGTATTTCCAGTTGTTCATCAATGGGGAAGCAGTGAAATGACAACAGTTTGCAGATTCAATACTTTTATACGTCGTGCAGCCTGAAACACAGCAACACCACAGCATTTGAGCCTCCCACCCTGAGCATGACATAAGAGGAAAATTGCAGCCGTGTGAATATGATGTATGGTTAGGGTTAATGTTGGGAAACATTAAGTAGGATAAGTTAGCTACCAAGCAAGTTAAAAACAAATTCCAGTTTTGTTTGGATTTGGATTTGAACTTTGGTCATCCATGGTAAAGTCTGTATGTTCGACCGATCCACCACGCCACATGCCACTTGATGTCGACTCTGTTGCCCCCTTTATACTACATCACATTACACAGCTGAGTACTTTGTAGTACACACCTAGGAGATACAAAATGTGACACTGACACACATTCCTATGGTGGACTGGTGAATCTATTACTTACTTGACTTTGATGCTGGGGTGACTGCCCAGCAACAGTATGCCTGTCCCAGACCATGTCAGTACAGTTTCACCAGGTTAAATATGTTTAAGTAAATGTCATCTCTTTTTTAAAGTTACAACTGATGTAAAATCCCATCCACCTCTCCAGAGACAGATATTTTTCTGCTCCCTTACACACATGCTGAACCTCTTTTCTCACCATTATTTCTCTGTGCTTCTGTTCAAAATTCAACACCTAAGCTCATGCGTCATTTTCTTTTTCTTTAAAAAGTCAGCTCACAGTCAAGCCATGTCAGGATGACATTTAATTCCCAGAACACAGAGTTAATTCAAATTCCCCAATTCATAGTTGCTTTATATGTTTGGGACATTTTACCAATGAAGATTTTTCTAGATCCTGTCATGCAGCTTGAAATTTCTTAAGGATGCTGGATGGTTCTCATGTGGTGCATTCTCCAAAGGTGTAGATAATACACACACACACACACACACACACACACACACACACACACACACACACACACACATATTTAAACATGCATACGTGTGTGTGTGTGTGTGTGTGTGTGTGTGTGTGTGTGTGTGTGTGTGTGTATGCACACATGAACATTAACGGTGACAGCCATTATTAAATTACAGTGTCTTGACTTTTTAATTAAGAAACAAACACAGGGGGCTGTGTTAACACTGTGGTTATTCAGAGTAACCATTTCTTGCTGGTCTAACAATTACTAATTGGTGGCCAAGTGTGGTCAATAATTTGTTTTGCAATGAGAGTACAAGAAATCTTGCAGTGAACAAGGGACAATCGTGGGTGAGGTGGTCTGTAAGAAATTAGAGGAAATAATCAAAAACATGATTTAAGTTTCTGCCCTGATATGTACAGGCTGAGTAATAGTGTCTTGTGAGACATATAGCAAGATCAACTCAAATATAATAGGTAGATTTGTGCAGTTTGTCCAAAATGACTTTAAAATGGTATATACCTTCTATTCAACCACAAGACTGGAAACACTAAAACATTTGTTGATTGTGAAGTGATTTGCAATAGAGGGCAATACGAGTCAATATAAGGCAACTAGGGTCAAGTGAGGCTGGGACGAGCAGCTGCTTTTTCCCCAGACAGCAGCTCCCGCTTGCTTTCTTTAGCAGCTTGAAATGTGTGTGTGTGTGTGTGTGTGTGTGTGTCTGTGTTAGCCTGCTAACAACATACTGTACAGACTACCACTGCCCCACGCAGGCGGCATCATCCTCAATCTCAGCCCAGGCTGTGGCCATGGGCCCTCTGGAATGAATAAAGTGCAAGTATTGGGTTCAAGTCCAGCCCTTATGTTTTATCTAATCTTTCCTGTCTATCACCACTGTCAACTTTCAAATACAGGTAGATATGGCCAGAAAATCTAAGTAATTAATTGGTTTATGTTAAATACATGAATTAAACACCCCAGGCCACAGATTATATTTTTATTTGTTTTTTTAAGACTATGTTTTTGTAATTTCTGCTTGTTTGATAGTGATAGTAGAGGGAGATCAGAAAGGCAGGAGAGAGAAATGGCCGATGAAATAGCAAAGGGCAAACGTGCAGAATCTAACCATAGCAGTGAGGCCTAAGCCTTGGTATGCTCTTTCAGGTCAGCCACCGGGGTGCCTCCAGCTTTCATGTTTGTTACTTCCACATTTTACTGAATTACAATGTCTTGTCCAGAGTATCCATTTCCTCCTGGTCGACCAGTTACTAATTGATGGCCAAGGCCCAAGTGTGGTCAGTAATTTGGTCTCAAATGTTCTTAAATAGCAAATCAAGATATTTAAATTTGCGACAGCTGAAGGATGCTTCCTCCTTTGGCTCAGCAACATGAGTGTTATGAATGAAAATACCGCAGTCCAATCTGTAGTCTGTCTGAGCCTATCTCTGGATACCTCTGGCAATGAAAACACAAAATGGATGAATTATTCAAATTACATTTCACATTTGAAAATAAATACTTCAAGCCCATAAACTAAATACAGGCATGGAAAACTGTCATGTCTTAATAGTATTTTGTGGGATATGGAAGGAATTCCAGAGATTGCGCTCATCAGTCTAGCTCATCAGTCACGTTGAAAGGAGGTGCATGTGTGTCTTATATGGTTATGCATCGTATACTGAAGGACATTTTTACTAACGCATTTATATTGATGTTATTGTAACCAAGTAGAGTTGTTTTGATAATGCTCAATGAACAAATGGGGTCCAAACCAGACTCCTGATTTAGGGAAGGCATCCTCGGATTGGAAGCTTTGGCATCCTTGGATCTATGTGTGGAACACTCCTGCTTATTCCAAAGGCTAGTCGTCATCCTGATGTTAAAATATTTACATTTCTAAAGGGGAATCTTAATGAGGTGCTTCAGAAGGTAACAGACTTTTACATTCCAATAATTCTTTAGCTGTCTCGCCTTTTGAAAGAAATTATTATTATTATTTATTTATTTTTATTTATTTATTTATTTTTTTTAGCAAATAAAGCTTTATTCACAATGGTATCCCTTATTTCCTTCTCCCTTTTTTTTTTTTTTTTTTTTTTTTTGTCTCCCTGTCTTCATTCTCCATTCAGTGTAATTCTCACCTCCAGCTCCCCCAGCTGCAGCCTGGCTGACTCATCGCCGGCCCTGCCATTAAGCTCTTGCCAACTCTCCTTGATTAAATCATAGCGGAGGAGAAAAATGACGGTTGTTGAACACCATGGGCCCGATGCATGTTCCAGTAATAAGAGTACAGATTATGACTGATTCATATGCCCCATGGTCACTGAAGTTTTTGACACAGTTCTTACAAGCCACAGATTTTTATAACATTTTGACACTAAAGGGTTGATTTATCATGTATATGTGGGGCTTTTTCATGTGCAAACAAGGCAAATAGCATCTGTCCTTGATTGACCAAGGTGCCACAGTGCAGGTTTGTTTTGATGAATTAAAAGAGAAGTGATGCTGCTGGAAATTGCATGTGCGGCCCAATGCATGCATATTTTAGGCCATTCTGATGTAGGACTGCAAAATTATGGGGGGATGGAATGGAATTTCATTTAAGTGACCTGCCAACATTGATTTATCATGATTGGTGAAGAAAATCGTGCCCATTTTTTAACGCCTTGTAAAAGCATGTCTTAACTCCTTTGCAGCACCTTTGTCCATGCTAAACCCGGTGCATAAAATCATGCCAGCTTGCATGAACTGTATGGCAATGATCGCATTGTGAACAAGTTGCATGTATGCAAAAATTTTGCCACAAGCTGGATATGGTAAGCAATATCATTAATTTACAAAATAAAATACCCTGTCCCCTTTGAGGATACGGTGGGGGTCTGTGCATAACAATTTAGTGTTTTGCTTGTAGTCTCAAAGCCAGAAACACACAAATTGGAAATACTTTTGTTCATATGAAAGTTATTTATCCACTGTGTCTGATGAGTTCAGAGGCAATGTGTTCCCACCAGTGTTGGCTTTGCTCTTGTGACAATTTCCCTTTCCACTGGGACCATCAGGGCTGAGGAACAGCCTGTGATTTGTGGACAAAGCATATGCTTGCGCTGCACTGTCCTCCACAGCTGCCGCTTGTTGTGAGTTCTACTGCTAAAAATGAATAATAAAAAAAGTGAACAAAAGCTTGTCTTGCAAACAGAGACATGTTTCTTGATTATACCGGTTTGTATGATGTTGTTTAGATGTGGCCAGACAGCTCCTCCAGCAGCAGCAGGAATTAGTGGCAGTGCGTTCAAATGAACTCGAGGGGCTGTAGTATAGACACCTGGGGTCAAATATTACTCAAGTACAAGTGAAAATCCATTCTGTTCATTCTGTGAGACAGAGCCAGAACACCAGCTAAGGCACTGGTATGTTTTAGAGTTTATAATTCTCAAGCTGGACCCTGTTAGCCTCAGTTTATATAACTATTCCAACAGGTATGATAGGGTCAGGATCTGTGCCACAGTAGAAAGAAAGATCTGTGGCTTGATATCCTAATTTTTCTGGTAATGTCTTTTGATTATATTTTCTAGTTTTGTGAGCAACAATTTTGTGCAAAGGGAAACAAGTGCATGTGCCAAATATATGCCTGTAGTGAGACACACAGAACCAACAGGCATATAACAGGGAGACAGGGGATGACAGGAGAATAACTGCAAAGAGAGAGAGAAACAAATTAGATAAAAACCAGGGGACTGTGATAAATGGTGTCAGATAGAGTATGGCTGTGACAGGCTAGATGTTGTCTTCTGTAAAGTAAAACTGATGGTTACATCACCAGGCAGCAAAGAGTAGCCAATAGCTGATCGCAATAAGATGTCTGTGAACTCAAAAATGTGGTATAGTCTTTACCTTTTGACCATGAATAATACTAGCCTGGGTGATGTTGAATGCATGGGACCAGCAGGAGCTGTCACCATCTAGTCTGGTCAGGCCCCTTCACTTGCTACACTTTCAACTATGAGATCATTATTCGTTAGTTTCACATTGGTGATATCCATCCAGCGTCAGACACCACAGGCATACTCTCCTCATTATCTGCATGATAAGCCAACCAGATCAAAAGACCCTGTCCAAACTCAAAAGACAGTGTCTTTTTCTTTTGGAAAACATATGCACTCCATTGGACGCGTCGAGTCTTTTGCAGACTGGACTGACTTTCTGACTGATTATGGTAACTGTGAGTTACCTGAGTGAATTATATATTCTTTTTACAAGCTGAACATTGGAGGAGATACTTCTTTTCAGTTGCAGATAAACTGAAGTTTACAAGAGCTAAGTTTGTCTTAAGTGTGAAAAGCAAGGTTAATAACTACATGAACAGAATTCCTCTGTATCTGCATTGTCCCTTAAAATCCTCAACTAGGAGAATGCAGCACATATAAGTGCAAAGTTTGAGGCGTGTCTTTTTTTTCTGCACTGGCCATCTTGAGAGCAAGCAGTAGATCATGATTGCTCACACCACTTCATCTTTCCTGTCGTATGTGTCAGTGACAAAATACCTTTCAACTCCAATCAACTCCATTATCAGTCAACTGTGACTCTCTCTAAAGAACTGAAAGCATCTGGATGTGTGGTTCCATGCCTCTGACACAAGCCCCTCAGGAGCTTATGGGCCTCTCTTTACACCTGCGATTCATGCCACATAGTGTATTACACCAGCGGTTCCCAAACCAGTCCTAAAGGACCCGCTGTCCCGCAAGTTTTTGTTCCCGCTCTACACAACTGATCCATTTAAGGGCTTCATGCTGATTGGTTGAAACAGATTTACCTGAGCAGGGCATTCATTAAGGTGCCTGGGTCATTTTGGGCCCGGTGTGCAAGAGTAGAGCTGGCACAAAAATCTGAAGGAGAGGGCATCCTTGAGGACTGGTTTGGGAACCACTGTGATACACTACCAATAAACTCAAAATGGATAAACTGAGCTGAATCGAACCTTCATTATTTCTCATTTTGATAGGACACTCATCAGGTGATGAACAATTTGAGTTTGGTGGTGTGGCTGTGTTCATGTGATACTCCAGAACAAATCTGTGCAGGCATAAAAGACATAAGTGAACTTTCAAATCTCCAAACATGCACTCCAATAAGGGAGCAAAGTCAGCAGAGCAACACATAATTGACTGAATATATCTTGCTCATAGGCATTATTGGATATTAATGTTGTGAACAAAAGTATGTAGTCACAAGTGTGGAGTAACTGAAGCTACGTGTCACAACAAGCACGTCACATGCCCTCTGAATTCATGGAGACATGCATGACCGCCTCATTTCTGGCTGCATAAAACACCACAAGCATGCGGAGCACATCTAGAAGCAGATCCAGCCAGATACACAGCTGTGGTACCATGATACTAAGGACACAGGCTATGTGAGGTGAACTATGTGTTGCAATGAGCATGTCAGTTTTCTTTTGAATTTATGCAAGCATGCATGACCTTCTTGTCCAGATACATAAAGCTCAGATCAAACTAAGTACATTCAGATCAACATCAATTGAGATACACAACTGCAATATCCTGATACAAAGCTAATATGCCACAGTGCTCCGCATAAATGAGTACACCCCCTTTGAAAATTAAGACTCTCAGTGAATTTGAGAACAAATCACTGTATTTTGACAAAACTGAGTTTTATTAAACATTTATTTTATTAATATAAAAGTATGGTTGTGGCAACCTGCCATAAAAATAAAATAAAATTGAAAAAATGAAGTCGCCAACATAAGTGAATATCATCAATGTTCAGTCTAAATACATGTTACATTATCAGTTCAGTTACCTTCATGTCCTCCTAATCACAGTCAGGCAATTTTTGGAGTATCCGCCGCTCCTCCTTTAAAACACAGTGACGCAAACAAGATGGCGGCACTTGTTTGGCTATCTTTTTTTTTTTTTTTTTTTTTTGTGGACTAATTTTGTTTGTTATATTTTGCGACTGAGTTATCCTTCATTACATTGATTTAAACTGCAATTCTGTTTGGTGAGTTGCCAACTCTTTCAGATCCTGGATGCTGGATAGAGATTATTGCTTGGTTTTATTGGTGGTTAGATATACACTATTCACAAAAAGTTAGGGATATTTGGCTTTTGGGTGAAATTTATGGAAAATATAAAAAGTTCACGCTACAGTGATATTATATCATGAAAGTAGGGCATTTAAGTAGAAGCATACACTGGTGATTTCCTCATCTCAGACAATTTCTTGAAACAAAAGCTAACAACAGTGGTGGGTATACCACAACAAAAAATGTCAGTGTCAATAACTTGACACTGCCCTTGAGCATCAATTACAGCTTGACAACGACGTCTCATGCTGTTCACAAGTCAACTTATTGTCTGCTGAGGCATGGCATCCCACTCTTCTTGAAAGGCGGCCCTCAGGACATTGAGGTTCTGGGGTACAGAGCTCCAGCCTCTACACAGCGACTCAGCTGATCCCATAGGTTTTCTATGGGATGCAGGTCTGGAGAAAGTGCAGGCCACTCCATTTGAGGTACCCCAGTCTCCAGCAGCCGTTCCCTAATGATACGACCTCGATGAGCTGGAGCATCAAACACCAGATGTGAATTTTGCCGTTAAACTCCTTGTTAGAGAACAGCAACTTGTGCAAAAAGTACTGAAACATTGAACAGTTGGACATGTGCATTCAAAAGTTTACAGAAGGTCACATTAAGTTCACCTGTAAAGGTTATAATGCATTTTAGGTGCATCCTGAAATTTCACCCGAAAGCCGAATATCCCTAACTTTTTGTGAGTAGTGTATATTGAGTTGGTTCGTTACTACATGTATGTATCCATTTGGTTGACTGAACTTGCAATATAACAAGAAAATTATATTGTCAGGATAAACCCCGGCTGGCACCACGGTTTTTAGCAAGGCAATCCGCTACATGGTCACCTAACATCATTGGGATAAAAAAAATAACACATTTTATTCAAAGGAGGTGTTGAAAAAATGATTACACCCTACAACAAATTCACTAAATCTAATATTTAGTATGGCCTCCTTGATTTTTAAGAAGAGCAGCACACTTCTAGACTTCAATGAACAATTTGGCGAGTTTCTGCTAGATCCTGGAGGCTCGATGGAGAATGATGCTTGTCAACTTGAACTGATGATACCATTAATGAAATGCAACTCCCTGACACCAGCAGCACTCCTGCAGCCCCACAGAAGAACATTGCCACCACCGTGCTTTACTGTGGGTACCATGGATTTTTCGTTATACTCTTCATCCTTGTGATCCAGTTTGGATCACACTGGAGACAAAAAGATTCATCTTTGTCTCATCACTCCATATTATAGTCTCAATAGTCTCAATCATCTTTGCCTTTGTCAGCATGCTTTTTTGTGCCTGGCCATCAGCAGTGGCTTCCTTCGTGGGCGACATCCATGCATGCCACTCCTCTGCAGTGCATGTCGTATTGTGTCATGCGAAACACTCACCCCAGTTAGACTTTCTAATGCTTTAGCTAACTGTGGAGAACTTGCATGCCGATTTTCTTCAAATATTCTCATCACAAAATGCTCATGTCAAGGTGTTAACTTCTGCCTGGATGTCTCAGCGAGCTTCTAACAAATACATCCTTTTGGAATTTTTGTTTCACTTTTCTACTGTATTTCAACTTATTAGCGATGCTTTACAAATTTTCTATAACCTTAACCTTTTTGTAAGAAATTATTTTCTTTCTCAGGTCTTGTGACATTTCTCCTCCATGTGGTGCCTCTTTTGTCAGCACTGAATGGGAGTTGATTTTTCCTCTTAAATACCAGCCTTAATTGTTAGTTATCTGGTGGCCACCTGTGTGATGATTGATTAGTCTCATCTCCTGGTGAATTCCTGTTAATTAGAATTTTATCAGGTTTTACTCCTAAGACATTCATTGGGGTGTACTCATTTTTGTACCAGGATCATAAATCATTTAGTTAGAAAAGTTCCAAATTTGTTTTTGGTACTGAATAATCTCATTTAAAAGATTGTGTATAGGATCTCATAGTAAGTATTAATTCTACAAGGAGATAGTTGTTTTTCTGAGAAGTTGGGGTGTTGGGGTGTGCTCATTTTTGCTAAGCGCTGGTCTGCAATAAGCAGCGACAAAGTCTCTGGGATTGCTGCACTAACTGCATAAAGGATTGGCAATGTATAGCTTCAGCATTCACACAGGAGATGCAGGCAGGAGATGCTACAACCTGTACCAAGCCTTCCCAGCATCAGTGAAGTACAAGGGCTTACAAAATATGGAGGAAAAAGGACAGAACTCAATAAAAGTTCAAGCATTGACTGCATGTGTTCCTTTGTCATGTCTATCAGTTTTGGAAGGTGAGTGGTAAACATATGCATCTCTGAGGAGAAATCAGAGATAATAAGGTCATGCATAAGAATAAAAATTGTCAGTGAGTAGTGAAATTCCTATATCAAAGAACGCCATTAACACCAAGACACCTAAATAAACAAATAAATAAATAGATAAATAAATAAATAAAATACTGATATGTGCATTTGAGGAAGAGTAAGACAGAGACATTTAACATTGCCTTCTGGGTGCACTTTCTTTTATCCATTGAAGAGGAGGTGGATGGAGGGATTCCCAAGCAAGCTGCAAACTGATGGATCTATACATCTTAAATAAAACTCAATCCCACCAACAGTGGCTTGATACAGGAAAGCTGACTTTTCTTAGATTCACAATTGAACAATCAACTATGAATGCATATGCACACATAGGGTCCTATCTTGTGCCACCCGCTACCCGTTGCCACTACCCGCTACCCGTGAATTGCGCATTTAGGAGCTTCCGCTTTCCCAAAACAGTATCTTGCGCCCACACTATCCGCTATACATTATGCCAACTCCATTATTTGCGCATGGAGGTGTGTCCGTGGGCGTGTTTTATGCACTTTTCCCTACAATTGCTATCTTGAGCATACACTTTAGGGAAAGCGGATAGCGGGTGCTCAGGACCACCCGCTATCCCATTTGGGCTTTTACAAGAGCGCGCCCAGGTGGCTTGAGTGTGCGTCTGTCACGGACAAGGGCAGTGGGATGTTTCCATAAGTTTTCTGTTGTGTGACGGTTCATTTGTTTGTGTATAAGGTAACAGTATTATGGTTTGTTATTGTGTGCTGTGTTTATTAGTTTGTGTGTAGATTTGGTTTGCTGTGAATTTTCCGCCACGCCACGCACGCGGTCGAACTGATACCGGGACGCCGTCGGAATGGACTGAGTAGCTATATTACTCATATAGACTGTTTAGAGGAAAGACTGTTTTAACTTGGACACTTACACCAGTGTGTTTTATCATAAGCCAGCAGCTGTGCTATATTTTTATTCTTAATATTTTATTTGCCAAATCTACCTTGTCAATAAATTAGTTTACACATAGTTCCACCTCTGCGTCTTGTGTCTGGGTGGTGTGGCCCGGGGATTTTACTCAATCAGTACAACCTTGTGACACGTCCACTTGGACACATGTGGACATGCACATGCGACTCCACCTCCGGAATTAACTTGCCTATAATGTGTGTGTGTGTGTATAATATATACACAGCCACCTTGCTTTAGCCTCAGTTGAACCCCTGAGAAAATCTACCTTCCTCTCTCCATCACGGGTTTCGGTTTGCTGATTTAGGATAGCGCAGCCTGCCCTTAAAAGGCAATGGCATCTGGCACACTGATTGGCTTAACTGGCGTAACGCCCAAACCACCTATGCATAATGTAACGGGTAGTGCAGGTGTTTTACGGATAACGGCAGGTGCGCAAGATAGCATCTTTTGCGGGGAAACGCCTCTTGCGCAATGCTAAATCCCCAAATAACGGGTTTAGGGACTCTGGCGCAAGATAGGACCCATAGGGTTTATTAACAGCACAAATATATAGTGCACAGTGGAATCACAGGCTTTTATTGTATTTGTAGGACCAATATCATATGAGACATGTAAAACTGAAATGTTACTCCTCAAATTTAAAATATGACAGGGGCCCCAGCTTTCTCATTATCTAGACCTGGTATGTGTGCAGCACAAAATGACCTGGTTCTAGTCATCTCAGTAATCTGTTAGTGAGGGGAACTGAACACCGTCTTTTATTAATAAAGTTAAGTGTTGTTATCAGGACACCATGGTTCTGTCACAAGGCAGAAGTGTGTTATGGTTTTATTTTGTAGTGATTTTACATGCTTGTGTTTTTATTATTTATGCATGATTTTATTTGGATTTGGTTTTATATGCATCTGTTTTTATCCATAATTTTATTTGCATGGTGCATGATTTTTAGACACACTTCTGGCCTTAATTGGCACTTGATTTGAGATGGTTGGCACGTGTCCTGTCTGAGACTGACAGCTTGGACAGCCACTGAAGAAGGGGAAGGAGGCTCGCGGCAGCCAATCAGTGCCGGAGAGGTGGGCCTCACCTGCGGGGCGGCAGGAATTAAAGGCCCCGGCAGGAAAGGACAAGGGAGGCCCCGGGGACGAGGGAAGCGGCTGGAGCAGCCGGGCCGGGCCGGGCCGGGCCGGGCCGGGCCGGGCCGGGCCGGGCCGGGCCGAGTCAGTCAAGAATCGCGGCAGGGCGACCAGCGCCGGGAGAGAGACGGCAGCGGCGCAGGACGAGACCGGCCAGAGCGGCGAGAGTCGCGGGGAGATGCGGCAGGAAGGAGCGAGGCACTCGACCGGAGTTGGGGGGAGTGGCGTGCAACAACCGCAGAGTTGACGCGGGGTTTCCCCGGACCAGGAGCGGCCGGTGGAGGAAAAGACCGGGCTGCAGTAGTGTCCGCCAACGCCAGTTCACTCCGGCCTGGGTCGCAAGTCTGGGACTCCGGCCCAGGAAATACGTGAGTAGTTGTTGGCGGCATGAAGTACTGGAAGTGGCTGTGTGCACGCACTCTATTGCCTTAAGGGCAAAGACTCGCCGGTGTCTCTTGTCTCCGCAGGGTATGTCGCCACCGCCAGGACCGCGATTGTTGCGGGGCACGGGTCCGCCGGAAGCCTGCAGGACGGAGGGCGGGTGCGACGGCGCCATGGCTCCACTATTTTGTGTGGACTCGGAACTGGAAGATCTCCTTTTTAAAAGAATGGGTTTGGACTGAAAAAGAAATTAACCCATTTCCTGTAAATAAACCCCTTCCCTTGTATTTTATTTGTCTCTTTTGGTTATTTTAAAACTCTGCTCTCCTGATCTAAAGAACCTGTTTTTAGAGTCTTAGGCTCTTTAACCCTAGGTGGCGTTGTCACTCTTCTTTTTATGTTTTATCCTTTTTAAGTTATTTATTTAGTTTTTATAGTTGTTTTAGGCCCAGGACGGCCACCCGGGTGACAGTTCCCTCGACATTTCCACAGAGGATGAAGGCAATAACAAAGCGGCATAATCCTAAGAATGCAGTGGACTGTGAGCTGAGCTGCTGCTGATAGAAGTCATTACAGCATACATGACAGTGTCCTACAATGCTGTGTCTTTAATATGCAGTCAGCCTACTCAGACAAGTCTTTCTGGGTGTAATACTTATGGCCCATTGAATAATGAGTAGACAGGAAATAAGAGCATTTTCCCCTAGAATCAACATACCTCGCTGGAGGACCCAATGACACTTATTGCTATGGCGGATACCAACATAGATGATGTGCAGGTGGTGGTGGTGGTAGACTGCTACTTGAATAAGATCAAACTGCTTTTGTAGTTAGTGGAAGTCATGTCAAGATAAAGCACTCACAGTCGTCATCTTCAGCTGCCTGTTCCACCAGTAGAGACTGACCTCCGGTGGTGCGTGTTGTGCACTACAATCCATCACCTCAATACAGCATCTCTGTATCAGTTTAATAGGAAGAGGAACGTCTGTATTTTTGACTGTACTGAAAGTCAGGATTTATAAATACCCTGCTGTACTGTAATACCTTGACAGTGCCCAAGCCCGTAGCACTGTTTTTTTCCACCAGGGCAAGGGAGTAATGCAAAACTATAGCTGGGTGATATACAATATTAAAAAACTATTGTCATATGCCTACAAATATTATGTGGGATTTTGGAAACTGTAATATTGTGACAAGGTATAAACATTGTCATTATGTCTAGATGACCTTTGTAGCCTGTAGACCACTCTTAATTTATAAATATGTATTTTTAATGATTAATTTGAGCATACTTCAAACTGATATACTCAACACCTCAAAATAGCAATAAAGGCAAGAGGTACTTGCCTCCATCCTCCATTGCTCCTCTATCTTTGAGAGCCACTTCTGCAGCACAATTCAAAAATTAAAATGTTCAAACTATATTTGAAGCAAAAAAGGCCATTCACAATTGATTTGTTCTACCTGTCTGGCTGCTTTTTGCACCTCCCTCCATTTAAGTATGAGGTATGTGCACCTCCTTCCATTTCATTATAAGCTATGTGCAATAAAGTAATCCTGTAGTCCAGCAATAGAGACAGAGTGCTGCTCTCTGTCTGTAATAAGGCAGGAGGGATGAGTCATCAACAGAAGTGAGACTCGAAAATGAGGAATGTGGAGATGGTGGCCTGTGGCTGAGATAAAAACCTCAGACTTCTGAGCAATGGATAGAACAAAGGTGACCCACAAAAGATTGCTGTAACAATGAGCGTCAACTCAGTTTCCCTGAATTTAGATTGTTATAATTCTGCATGGCTTAAACACAGTGGCGATGACAGTCCATTCAGTAACAGAGAGAGGAGCCAAAAAGGTTTACACCATCTAATATTTCAAACCCTTTTTGAAATCTGCATTAACACTGAAATACGATGTCACATGACTTTATGACAAAACCACAAACTGGAGATAACACTTTGACCATGCCACCCATTTTCACCCTTGTTATGTGACACACACACACACACAATACCAAGTTTAACCCCTGACATTCAAACAGAAGCACAGCTGGGCTGACGGAAGCACATTTCCGTCAGCCCACCGTCTTTCACAGGGTTGTTTATGATGGAATCATGCACGTGTAATATTGTTAAATTTATTTTATGAACCGCACATGCTAACAGTGTACCTGAAGACTGGATGTGTTCATCAACATATTGTAATATCTCCATAATTTGCACATACTATCATGATGACAGCTAATTGCATTGTACATGTATGATGTTTTACAAGTCTATCATATTGTGAATGAAAATGTAAAAGCCTTGTGTCACACACCATACGTCTATTGATTATGAAATTACACTACTCACAAAAAGTTAGGGATATTTGGCTTTTGGGTGAAATTTATGGAAATGTAAAAAGTTCACGCTACAGTGATATTATATCATGAAAGTAGGGCATTTAAGTAGAAGCATACACTGGTGATTTCCTCATCTCAAACAATTTCTTGAAACAAAAGCCAACAACAGTGGTGGATATACCACAACAAAAAATGTCACTGTCTCAATAACTTGTCATGTGTCCTTGAGCATCAATTACAGCTTGACAACGACGTCTCATGCTGTTCACAAGTCGACTTATTGTCTGCTGAGGCATGGCATCCCACTCTTCTTGAAGGGCGGCCCTCAGGACATTGAGGTTCTGGGGTAAAGAGCTCCAGCCTCTACACGGCGACTCAGCTGATCCCATAGGTTTTCTATGGGATTCAGGTCTGGAGAAAGTGCAGGCCACCCCATTTGAGGTACCCCAGTCTCCAGCAGCCGTTCCCTAATGATGCGACCTCGATGAGCTGGAGCATTGTTGTCCATGAAGATGAAATTAGGCCTGTGTTGTTCATGCAGGGGCACAATGACTGGATTAATGATGTTATTCAGGTAGCATGGGCTTGTCACTGTACCATTCACAAAGTGTAAGGCAGTTCTGTACTGACTTGTCGTCTTGGTCTCATGATGTCAAGATGTGAACAGCATGATGAGGAGGACTGTTTAAATGCCAATTCTAATTGAACAAGGAAATTTGCAAGAACACACAAGGTTCTTGCATGGTCCAATCAGAGCTAAATATGTAAATGTCAGTTCCACACAGACACCTGCAAGTGGCAGACTCCAGAAGACAGCGACAAGAGTCTAGAGACAGGAGCGACACTTGTCACTTTTGTAGTAACAAATGTGAACGGCCAGTAAGAAAAGAGACCATGCAGATAGATGAACTCCCAGCTCTCCTCAGCTCTCCTCTATGTGTGGCTCTCACACATGCACTGAGCACAGTGATGTGCATCTTTACCTCTTCCATGGTGAGCAGCACAGAACTCAGCAAATCAGTGACCTCAGTCACAGTCTTTAACTCAGCTTTTTAATCAGTAATGACTTCACTGACAGTAAACCCTCTGTCTGCTGATATCAAATCACCACAGAGTAAATGAGGTTAAAAAAATGTATTAGGGCATAACAAGTTTCAAAATTAACCTGTTACGGCTTCCTGATGGGTCTCTGGATAGAAATAAAGTCATGCGGACAAACTGCAGTGCTGATGTAACTCTATCAGAGCACAATTTTTTAGTCCTCCCAGTGATCCTAGTAATGAATCAATCAGCAGTGTTCATCCAACTGCACTTGTGGAAAGTGAAAGAAGCAAATCTGCCAACACAGCAAAAATGACGATATTGCTAAATACATTTTCATGGACCTTTGGCCCACCAACCAGTCAACGAGCTGAATAGAATCATACCGACAGTGTCCATCACATAACCACACTTGAAGAGCAACAGGTGTTTCCAAAATACACTACATAACAGTGAAATTGTGAGCAAGCAAGTATTTTTATGTCTTTTAATTATGTAATAAATCATGATTAACCCATAATTAGCTTATGATTAATGTGTTTAAAAAAAAACATTGGCTATAAAGCAGACTGAAATTTGACAAGATAAGATAAGATAAGATAAGATATTCCTTTATTAGTCCCACGGTGGGGAAATTTCACGCATCACAGCAGCAAAGTGGATAGCAAGATACGAAGCACAATTTACAGTATATACAGATAACAGTACCAAAGAGCAATATAAACACTGTAAACAAGGAAGTGGCAGAACCTGACTCCCGGTCCTGGGCCTCAGGAACTGTCACACTTGATCCAGCCTTATGGGATCACCCCTTCCCTCCCGTCTTTACGTGTGCAGTAGTGCAGTGTGTGTGTGTGTGTGTGTGTATGTGTGTACGTGGGAGGGGAGGTTTGGGGGGGGGGGTTAAGGTGCTGAGAATGTGCATTCTAGTGCAGTCAGTGCAGTCCTGGAGAGTGTGTGGTCTACTGGGAGCACTGCTTGTTATAGAGTCTGACGGCTGCAGGAAGGAAGGACCTGCGATAGCAATAGCGGTTTTAGGCACGGGCAAAGCGGGCAGCCGCCCGGGGCAGCATATTTTCATGTCACGTGGGGGGCAGCATGAGAGCAAAAAAAAAAAAAACATCCTCGCTGCAAAGCAGTTTTCTATTACCGTATTCATCTGAATATAAGACAATATTTTTTCCATTGAAAATGCCCTGAAAAAACGCCCTCGTCTAATATTGGGGTCTAAGCAAATACACATGTATTGTGCTTGCATATAAACCAGTAGGTAGGCTCGCCTTACTGGCGAATGGCCGCATTCCACCGGTAAGGCGCAACCATGTTGTCTGTGTCATTGTCCGTTGTGCTGCTGCAGCCGCGTATGAACAAAAGTTGATTTATAATGAGAGGATGGCAGTATGTGTGCGCCGCTCACCTGTCAGATCCGGCAGACCTGACCGGGTGGGCGCGGCATCAAGCCGCGGCCGGCCCGCCTGATGCCGACCGGTGGCTTTTTTTTATGCAAACAAGATTTTGTCCATATAAAAAGTATTTTTATATGGCTGGCCTGCACTCACATTACCTAAAGCTAATGTGAGTGCAGGCCAGCCGGGGACTGGGGAGGGGGGGATTTTGGCTTTAGCACGATACGGGCTCAAACTTGCCAATGTGAGTGGGCCCTTAGACTCTGTTTACACTGGGGAGGCAGAATGAGTCCTGAAATGGATCCTGCTGGAAGCTCCATTTACAGTGCCTTGCAAAAGTATTCACCCCCCTTGGCATTTTTTGTATTTTGTTGCCTCACAGCCTGGAATTAAAATGGATTGTTTGAGGGTTTGCATCATTTAATTTACAGAACATGCCGACAACTTTGAAGATGTGATTTTTTTTATTGTAAAGCAAACAACAAATAGGACAAAATAACAGAAAATGTCAATGTGCATAACTATTCACCCCCCTAAAGTCAGTACTTTGTAGAGCCACCTTTTGCGGCAATCACAGCTGCAAGTCGCTTTTGATAAGTCTCTATGAGCTTGCCACATCTTGCCACTGGGATTTTTGCCCATTCCTCAAGAGAAAACTGCTCCAGCTCCTTCAAGTTTGATGGTTTGCGCTAGTGAACAGCAATCTTCAAGTCTGACCACAGATTCTCAATTGGATTGAGGTCTGGGCAAGGCCATCCCAACACATTTATATGTTTTCCCTTAAACCACTCAAGTGTTGCTTTAGCAGTATGCTTGGGGTCATTGTCCTGCTGGAAGGTGAACCTCCGTCCTAGTCCCAAATCACTTACAGACTGGTACAAGTTTTGCTCAAGAATATCCCTGTATATAGCGCCATCCATCTTTCCCTCGACTCGGACCAGTTTCCCAGTCCCTGCTGCTGAAAAACATCCCCACAGCATGATGCTGCCACCACCATGTTTTCACTGTGGGATGGTGTTCTTGGGGTGATGAGATGTGTTGGGTGTGCGCCAGACATAGCGTTTTCCTTGATGGCCGAAAAGTTCAATTTTAGTCTCATCTGACCAGAGCACCTTCCTCCATACATTTTGGGAGTCTCTCACGTGCCTGCAAACTCAAAACGGGCCTTTTTATTTTTAGCTGAAAGTAATGGCTTTCTTCTGGCCACTCTTCCATAAAGCCCAGCTCTATGGAGTGTACGGCTTATTGTGGACCTATGCACAGATACTCCAGTCTCTGCTGTGGAACTCTGCAGCTCCTCCAGGGTTACCTTGGGTCTCTGTGCTGCTTCTCTGATTAATGCCCTCCTTGTCCGGTCCGTGAGTTTTGGTGGGCGGCCCTCTCTTGGCAGGTTTGTTGTGGTGCCATGTTCTTTCCATTTGATAATGATGGATTTAATGGCGTTCCTGGGGATCATCAAAGATTTGGATATTTTTTTATAACCAAACCCTGACTTGTACTTCTCAACAACTTTGTCCCTGACTTGTTTGGAGAGTTCCTTGGTCTTCATGTTGCAGCCTCTGGGGCCTTTCAGAAAAGGTGTGTATATACTGACAGATCATGTGACACTTAGATTGCACACAGGTGGACTTCATTTCACTAATTATCTGACTTCTGAAGGTAATTAGTTGCACCAGAGCTTTTTTGGGGCTTTGTAACAAAGGGGATGAATACATATGCACATGCCAATTTTCAGTTTTTTATTTAAAAAAAATAAAATAAATAAATAAATAAATAAATGGTGCCAATGATGTTTTGGGCAGTTTTAATCACTCGTTGCAGAGTCTTCCTGTCCTGGGCCGTGCACATCCCATGCCAGTTTGTGATGTTTCCAGTCAGGATGCTTTCAATCGCTCCTTTGTAGAAGCTGACAAGAACTTGGCGTGGGAATTTTGCTTTCTTAAGTTTCCTTAAGAAATACAGCCGTTTCTGGGCTTTTTTAACCAGGGCAGAGATATGTGAAGTCCATGTTAGGTTCTCTGTTATGTTGATTCCCAGGAACTTAAAACTGCTCACTTGCTCCACCTCAGCTCCGTTGATGTAGACAGGGTTGTGTGTCTTTGCCTCTTTTTTTCGAAAATCAACTATCAGCTCTTTGGTTTTGCTGACGTTGAGCAGAAGGTTGTTGTCTGTGCACCATTTTGCAAGATGGTTGATTTCCACCCGATATGAGAACTCATCATTGTTGGAAATCCGGCCGATGATGGTGGTGTCATCCGCGAACTTCACAATAGAGTTCTCTCCATGTCGGGGGTTGCAGTCGTGGGTGTACAGCGTGAACAGGAGGGGGCTGAGCACACAGCCCTGGGGGGCTCCGGTGTTGAGCACTAGAGTGGAGGAGGAGAGACTGCCAATCCGAACTGACTGGGGTCTGTTTGTGAGGAAGTCCAGTATCCAGTTGCAGAGAGTGGTACTGATGTGGTACATATATATATGTATATATACACTATATTGCCAAAAGTATTCGCTCGGCTGCCTTCACACACATATGAACATGAGTGACATCCCATTCTTAAACCATAGGATTTAATATGATGTGGGCCCATCCTTTGCAGCTATAACAGCTTCAACTCTTCTAGGAAGGCTTTCCACAAGGTTTAGGAGTGTGTTTATGGGAATTTTTGACCATTCTTCCAGAAGTGCATTTGTGAGGTCAAACACTGATGTTGGACAAGAAGGCCTGGCTCTCAGTCTCCGCTCTAATTCATCCCAAAGGTGTTCTCTCGGGTTGAGGTCAGGACTCTGCAGGCCAGTCAAGTTCTTCCACACCAAACTCGCTTATCCATGTCTTTATGGACCTTGCTTTGTGCACTGGTGCACAGTCGTGTTGGAACAGGAAGGGCCATCTCCAAACTGTTCCCACAAAGCTGGGAGCATTAAATTGTCCAAAATGTCTTGGTATGCTGAAGCATTAAGAGTTCCTTTCACTGGAACTAAGGGGCCGAGCCCAATGTCCGAAAAACAACCCCACACCATAATCCCCCCTCCACCAAACTTTACACTTGGCACAATGCAGTCAGACAAGTACCGTTCTCTTGGCAACCACCAAACCCAGACTCGTCCATCAGATTGCCAGACGGAGAAGCGTGACTCGTCACTGCAGAGAACACGTGTCCACTGCTCTAGAGGCCAGTGGCGGCGTGCTTTACACCGCTGCATCCGATGCTTTGCATTGCGCTTGGTGATGTAAGGCTTGGATGCAGCTGCTCGGCCATGGAAACCCATTCCATGAAGCTCTCTACGCACTGCTCTTGAGCTAATCTGAAGATCACATGAAGTTTAAAGGTCTCAAGCTATTGACTCTGCAGAAAGTTGCCGTCCTCTGCGCACTATGCGTCTCAGCATCCGCTGACCCCGCTCTGTGATTTTATGTGGCCTACCACTCCGTGGCTGAGTTGCTGTCGTTCCCAATCGCTTCTACTTTGTTATAGTACCACTAACAGTTGATTGTGGAATATTTAGTAGCGAGGAAGTTTCACAACTGGACTTACTGCACAGGTGGCATCCTATTACATTACTATTACAGCACCATGCTGGAATTCACTGAGCTCCTGAGAGCGACCCATTCTTTCACAAATGTTTGTAGAAGTAGTCTGCATGCCTAGGTGCTTGATTTTATACACCTGTGGTCATGGAAGTGATTGGAACACCTGAATTCAATGATTTGGATAGATGAGCGAATACTTTTGGCAATATAGTGTATATATATATATATATATATATATATACATACATACATACATATATATATATGTGTGTGTGTGTGTGTGTGTGTGTATATATATATATATATAAATATATATATATATATATATATATATATATATATTTCTCATTTCACTTCAAAACTTAGACTATTTTGTGCAGATTCATCAAATAAAATTCAGATTAAAAAACATTTAAATTACAGGTTGTAATGTAACAAAATAGGTAAAATGCCAAGGGGGGTGAATACTTTTGCAAGGCACTGTACACTCTGTTCAGCACATCAGGCCTTATCTATCCTGGTGTATTTGCAGTGAGTCTGCATCTGCATGTATATTTCACAGTTAAGTTTCATTTTAAATAATATATTATGATTATTGTTTCTGTATATTCAAATAAAATGCCTTGGTGACACTAGAGTGTTCATTGTGGATTTCACAGGGTCCAGGCTCGCTGTTTCCACCCGTGGCCAATCATTGTTTGTAATCACTGTTCCTTTAAGCAGTGAGAAACGTGCTTTGTGGATGAAGCATACATTTGTAGTGTGCTGCCTTCATCAGCTGGCACAAGTTCCACATTGAAAAGGAAAGAGAAAATGACCTTGTCTTGCTGGCAGAAACATATTTCTTGTTTTTTGATTTTCAGTGCTGCTGTCCCTGGTGCTGAAAGCCACGTTGATTTACAGATGCGCATCAGACATGCACCAGAAAGAAAACCTCTCTCAGCTGGAGGTATTACCAGTGAATTCAGATTGTTGCTGCTGTGCCTGTGCTATTTCACTGGCGGTGTTGGTAAATCACAACCCTAAATTGAGGAATTGCAGTGACACAAAATCTGGCATCCTCGCAGTAATATGCAGCATGCTTAATAAATCGATTCCTTCTAACTTAAGATTAACATTTTTTTTTTCTGTTTTTACTTTTACCTCATTTCCTCTGTCAGACCTGTGTAATGAAGGGCCACGCAGGGCTGAGCCAAGTAAAGCCCAGTTTGGCCCAAATACATTTCCACATGGGCTATATGGGACAAGTGAGGCTCTGCTTCACTGATGCTCTGTCTGCAACAGTGTTGCTTAGTTACTGGGTGTGACGGCCGCCCTGCCGCCGCCCTGCTGCCACACAGGAAATAAGAAGCCCTGCACCACACTGCTTTCTCCACACAGCTTATTGACCCCTTCATTTCTCTTATTTAACTTAGCTTATGCACATTTTACAGCACATACAATATTTATATACAGATAAATGACAGGACACATAGCACTTTCTTCCTATACCTCAACCACAGCTTTATTAGTAATTGACACTACATTGTTTCTAGTTTGTAGCGCACATTTTAGACACCATGTAGATGTCAGTATGTCAAAGCTTTTGCTCTGTTTATTTATTCTCTTCTCTTTTTTGACTTACCTTAGTTCATGGTGTGCGATCCAGGCAAAAGAGGAGCCAATGTGTGCAGCTGCCCTGAAGCCCTGATTGGACTAATTGGGAGACATCAAGAGGGAGGGAATCGCCTTTTCTCCATTTTTGATTTTTGATTTTGGAGTTATTGTCTAGATGTTAAGTTTGTACATATTATATAGTATGGTATGTTACTTAATATTTTCTCCATTATTGTCCTAATCCTGGCCATTTGTTAAAGGTACTCTGTTTGGTTTAGTTTGTCTTTGTCTACCCTCTTGTGTGTGTAATGGCCTGATCAGCCAGTATTTAAGCCCCGCTGTGTGTCTTGTAGTTAGGTCAGGTTCTGTTCAGTTCAGATTAGGTTGCATTCTCTTGAGTTAAGTTCTGTTCAGTTGACCTCATTTTTGGCCCAGAACTATTGTTAAGTACCTTTGTTTTGGATTATATATAGATTTTTTGCATTTGGGTCAATAAATCTTAAATTAAATAAATGCTTGCTTGATCTGTCACACCAGGCCGAAATCTTTCGTGGTTTGGACCCTGAAACAAACAGCCTGGTGTTGTGGAAATGAATGTGGAACCATGAATTTCGTGGCATCGCATGGCCTGGCTTTGAAATGGAAACATGCCATTAGATTCTCCGGTCATTATCACAAACTAGTTTTGACCAAATTTGGGGCGATCATGCAGCTCGTGTTCTGGTTTGAAAACTTAACTGATTTGCCTGATATCAGAACTATAATTAAAGACCAAACTGTCCCACTTCAAGAGACCCATAACAGATACATAATTTCCACTAATTTTTATATGTTGTTACTAAAATCACCCAATTTAACTTAAAGTAGGCTAACGAGCCATATAACCAGCTTTAGACATCTAACCTGATAAAACCCTTTCTCTCCTGGAATTTGGTACGCAAATATAGAAACTCAACTTTTAGCCCATTATCATTCCTCTTGTCATTTTGCCTTGCTGAATACCATCAAATATTTAAAAAGCAATTAAGTCCCTGACTGATTATAACATAAATCAGAGAGGAATTATGTATATGAATGATAACAGATGTAGTTGCTATGTTTACATGCACAGAATAACATAGCTTCTAGTTGTTATTTTTGAGTTACGATGTGATTGATGCCCAGTGATTGAGTATCTCTGATGTCATGAATAAACCAAGTGACACAATACACATTCCTGTGTTTCATTTAGAGTTAGCAGCTACCCTCCTGCCTATCTGAAATAGGTTAGTCCAGGGGGAAAAAAACGTTGATCTCAGTTGTGATGAGGCTTTCCAAAATGTTTGTTTTTTTGTTTGTTTTTTTTTGTTTTTTTTTACATCTAAATGTACTCTGAGGAGTTTAGAGGTTTACAGGCATCGTGTTTTATCAAAGTTGTGACAGTGCAGGTGAATGGAGGGTGTAAAAGGGAAGGAACTTCATCTGTTCCACCAATGAGCTCTGACAAGAAAACACAGTTACAACAAAGCAAGTTAATTGAAACTCAGTGGTACATAACGGAAAGACTGCACATCCGCCAATGTACAATTTGAAACTGGTGCCTCAAAGCAGACAGGACAGTGAAACTTGATAAAGTGATGAGCCCTGAAGCACGTAGTTAGGGAAATAATTGATTAGATGCTGCAACTAACACCTTCGAAGTGTCTTCATCAGAGATGAACAAACTGACGAAGGCACAGGTAACTCTGGTACTTGGTATTTATAAGTCTAGCATGGGACTCTCCAGAGATTATTTCCTAGTTATTTTTTGGGTCAGGTCACTGGTGCACAGTCACTGGTATCACTGAGAATTCTTTTTATACACTGAAACATTATTAAATATAAAAGAGCACAACCAGAAGTGGCGTGTGTAAACCAACTATTCCAAACCTTGCTTTCTTTCTCTCACTCACACATACACACACAGTTTGTCATGCAGACAGACATACACACCATTATCACTAAGTGATTTGAATTACACTACTACTAATTAGATTTAATCTAATTCACCTTGATTCTTTCAGCACTTGCTCTAGATGTGGACACAGCAGCCTCTGCAATTGTTTGTCAATTGGTGACTTTTGCTTATGTTCCACTACAGCGTTGCATGCAGAGCAAAACAGTTTACCCTGGCTGTTATGCAAAACATCACGGAATTGAGTTACATGTTGTTTAGTAATAATTTTTGTTGGTAAATGTGAAATATTTGTGTCAAACATGCCTGCTTGTTTATAACCAAAACAAGAAACTAAGTTTGGTGATGTATGTCTCAATGAATGGTCAAATTTGAGGGAGTGTTGCGAGTGTTGCAATCACAACATCATGAAATCCTAGTAGTTGTTCCTTGGTCCAGGACAAACCTCGTGGAAGATGTGATGTTATGCCTCCCATCTGTTGGGAAGTTCTGTGACTTTCTGGTATGGCATGCCCCTTTTTGACTGAACATCTTGAAAAGTTAATCAGGTCTTCTGTGAGGACAAATTTTGTGAGGCCATGTCAATCCATTCAGAAGTTATGAGACTTTGTGTGACATGCCACACCCTCTACCACACCACCTTTTGGCCAAGGGACATAAAAAGTTATTCAGTTCTTCCTTGGCCCATGACCATCTTCCCACCAAATTTGGTAGATATCCAAACATCTGTTAAGAAGCTATGCCATTATGTGACAAATAGACAAATAGACACACACCATTTTATAGCACCTCCCTCCAATTTCATTGGGTGGGGGACACCAAATCCTGTCATACGCACAGCCAAAGCCATTCACATGACTTGTAAGAAGAGAGTGGGTTCATGGATGAGAAACAAGGGGTTTTGTGAGAGGCAGAAACTTGCCCTCCAACCGTCCAATGTGATGCTTTGTGATTAAGGTAATGCAATAAAAAGCTAGCATGAGGTTAGAGGGGCTGGTGAGTCATAGGTCAGCGGTGGGCATAAGGTGACAACATCGGAAAGCCTAAGGCGTTCAGGGAGATAATGTGGCCTCGTGCAGATCCCAAGTGCCCAACATTAAGAGTTATTACTTCCTCCAATATTGAAGCTCGAAGCAGCTTGTTTCAGATACGTCATAGCACAAATGCTCAAATCTTACACATGTACACCCCCCCACACACACACAGACACACACACCCAAACATTCAGCTGAAATGTAAAAGGGTACATCTTTATATAAATGCTCCACTCCTCCACAGATGTTCTATAACTTTAAGGAATGTTTAAAACATTGACCCTAAATTTCTATGCATCTGTCTGCAATTCCAGTACCTTGTTGACTCCTAGGGTACCACCATTACAAAAAGTGTCCTTTATTTAGTTATGTCACAAATGGAATATGTGTTTTTAAAGTGAAAGGTCGAATAGAGAGACAGTTTGAAAAATCCAGATTTACTTATCATATGGAAATATTTTGAACAACATCAGATTGAGTACAGAACTGCCCTCAAGGCTGCTAGAGCTCCACATTATCCAAGATCATTAATGATACCATAAACCCAGAAGTCTGTTCTATGTAATTAGCAATCTTTTCAAGCCCATGAATTCCCAAATACCTTCTCTGTTGAGCAATGTTACATTTTTAAATTACTTCAGTGTGAAGAAAGACAGAACACTTCCATCCACTCTGCTCCCTTTGACTCAAATGAGTTGTTTTCTCTCGATTCACCTGGTGAGGTGTGCCCCAGCTTAACTTGATGATGTTTTTTTCATCTTCAAAGTCTTCAAAGTGTGGCTTTTAGACAGTGGTACTTGCCAGTAACCCTTTAGTAAATCAAATTTACTGACGTACTGAGCTGAGCCAACCTGATCAACGCAATCTTCAATGCGTGGCAGTGGATAAGCATCAGGTTTGGTGACCCCATTCACCTTCCGATAGTCTGTACAAAACCTAGTACTCTTGTCAGACTTATCAACCAATAAACAAGGTGACGCCCAGCTAGATAATGAGGGTTCTGCAATACCATTCTCAAGCATATACTTTATTTCTCTGTCCATCACTTCCCGCTTCTTCTCTGACACGATAGAAACGCTGACGGATTGGCTGCGCCTCACCTACATCAATGTCATGCTCTATCAAATGTGTTCGACTTGGTACATCACCAAATAAACAAAGATAACTGAATAAGAGCAGACAGCTCAGCGCACCTCTCCTCAGACAGATGACAAAACATGGACTCCAGATGTTCCAGGGTTTCAGAGTTTTTTAGCCTGCCACGCAACAAACTCTCATCAGGTGGTGTAACCCCATCATCCTCATGTGCAGACAAAAAATTAACAGGACTCCCCACTGCTGCAACCACTGAAACCACTTTAGCGTCCTCCTGGACCTCTCCACTACAGGTAGAAACCTGTGACACACGTGAGTAATAAGGCTTCAGAAGATTAACATGGCAGAGCTGGGTGGATTTCCTATGCTTCGGCGTTGACAGCAAATAGTTTTGTTCTGACATCTGACACAGCACTGTAAATGGACCAGTAAACTTCGCCTGGAAAGGAGAGCTGACAATCCGCAACAAAGCCAGAACCTGATCACCAGGACTAAACCGACGCTGCTCAGCTTTACGGTTGTAAAAGCGCTTCATTTTCTCCTGTGAAGAGGTTAATTTCTCTTTAGCCAACTCTCCAGCTGCATACAACCGCTGTCGAAACCCATTAACATAATCAGCCAAGTTCTTAGGAGGTTCTGACAGCCCCACAGCATCATGCAACAGAGTGATGCACACATACACACAGTATGTCCAAAAACAAGCTCATTCGGGCTAAACCCGGTGCTCTCCTGCACAACCTCTCTGGCTGCTAACAGTAGCCAGGGCAGGCCTTCCTCCCAGTCCCGATTCAGTTCAACACAATATCCACGCAACAGAGACTTCAGGGTCTGATGAAACCTTTCCAGAGCCCCTTGACTCTGAGCATGGTATGCGGAAGACTGGCTATGTTTAACATGTAGCTGTTTCAGCACTTGAGCAAACAGATGGGATGAAAAATTTGAGCCTTGGTCACTCTGAATTATTTTTGGAATTCCAAAGATGGAAATGAACTGTGTTAGCACTTTTATCACAGACTTAGCAGTAATGGTGCGCAACGGATATGCAGCCGGATACCTTGTGCTTTGACACATTACTGTAAGCAAGTAGTTGCTACCAGACTTTGAACATAGTAAAGGACCAACACAGTCAATGATCAGATGTTCAAATGGCTGTGCACTTGCAGGAATCGGACACAGAGGCGCTGGCTTAATACTCTGATTTGGCTTTCCTGTCATCTGACATGTATGACACATTTTAATGTACCTGGACACATCCCTCTTTACATGAGGCCAGAAGTAGTATCGCAGAATGTAGTCATAAGTCTTACGGACTCCCAAATGCCCCGACTGATCATGAGAAGTCCTCAACACTTCATCACGAAACTTAGAAGGAACAACAATCTGAAAAACTGGGTTACCAACAAAGTTTTCCCCATGCGGCATCCACTTCCTCACCAACAGCTCATCCTGCAGGAAGTAACCATTTGCAGTGCTCTCTGCCTCCTCAGCAGTGCGAACACTGTTGAACAGCTGGCTCAGAGAGGGATCAGCTCTCTGCTCCGCCACCAGGTCACTGCGAGAAACAGACAAAAGAGAATCAGGAATAGCCACAGAGAAGGCCCCACTCTCCTCTGCTCCATCCTGCTCAGGTGCAGGCTCAGGCTCCGCCTCTGCCCGGCACATAGCCCGTGTCACCGCACAAGCTGCAAACACATCAGGAAAACACTGTGCACTCTCATCTGGATTTCCTGTAACAGAAGGTGAAGACGTTACTATGGGAGGTGGTGGACCGTCAGCCCACACACGGCTACCAGCAAGATCATTACCCAAAATGATGTCCACGCCTTCAGTTGGCAGTGCAGGACGCACGCCCATGGCAACCTCACCATGCACCAAACCACAGCTCAACACCAGTCTATGCAGCGGAACAGGTAACACCATCAAACCCATCCCTCGCATCAGAACATGGTCTCCAGTATTAGTTTCCTGTGAAAAAGGCAACACAGAGCTACGAATGTAGGAATTGAAAGCCCCAGTGTCTCTCAGAATTTTTACCAGCATGGTGACATCGCTCCACACTAGCGACACACAGCCGTCAGACACGAAGGCGGAGAAGTCTGCCTCCAGCTTCCACCTGCTGACAGGGAGAAATAACAGGCCTTACCTGTGTAACCGTAGCAGCAAACGCAGCAGATTTTACCTGCCCCCCATTATTCCCACGTCTAGGACAGTCAGCCTTCCAATGTCCCCTGCCTTTGCAATAGTTACAAACTTTGGTCGAGTCAAACTGTGTCTGACCCCATGCAGCACGTTCTGGCTTAACGTTACCCAGGTGAGGACTGCCCGCAGGAAACTTACTGCCATCGCCCCTGTAACCAAAATCATCCCAAGCCCGGTGCTCCCGGCCACCCCTGTGTAGAAGCACATATTCATCTGCCAGTTTAGCAGCCTCTGCGGCAGTTTTCACCTTATGTTCACTAATATAAACAGCAATGTGGCTAGGAACGGAGTTCTTAAACTGCTCCAAAACGATCAGGTCACACAGAGAGTCATAAGTGTCAACATCCAACGCAGCACACCACCGACTGAAATGAGTCACCAGCTCCCTGGCGAACTCAACATGTGTCTGCTTACCTGACTTCTGCCATGTCCTGAACCTCTGTCGATACGCCTCTGGCACCAACTCGTAAGCCCGTAACACAGCATCCTTAACCTGCAGCTGCAACAACTCCTTTCTCTGCTCAAAAGTTGACCCAGATTCCCCAGAGCCAGGCACATCAGCGGCTTCCAGCACAGGACCCGCAGCAGCCAGTTCACCAGGTCCGACAACCCCCAACTCAATCAGGTTAGCTTTAACAATAGACTTAATGTTCTCTTTCAGCCTCTTATCACCGATCTCCAACTTGAAATGCTCGGCGATTTTTACCAACTGCTCCCGAGAGCATCGCTCCAAGGACTCCAGTGACGGAGCTCTCAAAAAATCCTCCACATTCGCCATGACTTAAACACAGCTCAATTTAACACCAATTGCCCAAAACACACAAACCAAACCACGCTGATGCAACAACCAAATTGCAACTTACCTGCAGCACTCTGAGCTCTATAGCCCCCACACAGTCAAAACATCACCGCAGCCCCGTCCCTCTAACTGCCTATCCAGAATCTGGCTAAGCTCCCCCCTGGTCTTCAGGTGTTACTTGTGGTGGGTACTTATGCACTAAAGCCCAGCAGCTCGGCAAAGCAACCATAAAAATGGCAACTCACCTGCAGCTCTGGATGTGCTCCCGAGACAATTCGCTCTAGCCACGTTCACGACCACACTAACTACCCCCCAGCGAGCTCCAAAAGGGAACACACTCTTAGGCCTATCCAGGGACAGAACAACGGTAATTTACTGCGACCGTGCAACAGGACCATAAACTCAGTGCCACAAAAACAGCGCATACAGCTCGGTGACCAAAACAACAAACCAGCATTTTGGTAATAACAACAGCGGCTTAAACTAACCAAAACAACAGCAACACAGACTTACCACACTCGTCAATGTCCCCCAAACAAACAACCAGCGCAACTCATTCATAAAATGAGCCGCACGTTTACTACGCTACAGCTGATCAATGACGTCACGCCGACACCGAGTTAACAAGAATCGGACGAGCCCCCATTTGTCACAGCCCGGCTCGTAGGCTGCAACAAAAATGGGAGACGAGACGAGTTTCGCAAAAGTAAAAGAATATTTATTTACCCCAAAATAACCCATAGAACTGAGGAAAAATGTGGAAGTCAGTGGTCAGTAGTGTAGGCATGTGTGGATGTGTGGAAGTGTCAGAAAACAACAAAACAGCAACCGCATCCGCTCTGGACGGCGAGAGCAAAAGAGTGGAGAGAGCTCCATGGGGGAGGAGGGTGAGCTTTATAGGAGAGACCACACCGGGCCCAGGTGTGGCTCATCAGCAGCTCCAGTCAAACAGGTGACGCCCTCCGCCCTGCCCTGCAAAGACAAAAAGGGAAACCCAACAGCCACCAGCAACAGGGACAACTAGTGGAGCGGAGGGGTCGTCACACTACATGCATACTGTGCCCTTTCCCACTTCCCTTCCAGAGATATGGCTGCTGTATCACCTGCATTATGACTCCCAATCACCACCATACTTGACCATGTGGGATGGCTATTAGAAATGTCTGGTCTTGTGCTTCAGTTATTTAAGTCTTATTTCTCTGGCCGCTCCAAGTTTGTCCCCCTAGGACACAACTAATCACATTTTGGCCCTGTCTAACAAGGCGTTCCACAGGGGTCTATCCTGGGGCCTTTACTCTTCTATGTTCCCTGAAGCACACATTACCAAAAAAAAAAAAAAAGAAAAAGGTCAAATTTACATCTCCATCATTCATTGATGAGTCAAAACCTTGTTAAGCTATTCTGTTCCAAAACTTAAGTTATTCTGATTAACACCCTATCATCCATTTGCATGACTAGAAATGTCTACCTAATCACTGACAACATTCAACATTTCTCACTGCCTGATGCTGACAAACTTATGCATGATTCATCAGTTCCAGGTTAGAGTTTCTAAGAGTCAGTTTACTTCTGCACCAACATGCCACTGTGGCCAGTGCCTCTGGCTACTTCTTTAGCTTACATGCACATCTCTAAAAATGTAACTACACATAAGGTAATGCATGACTTCATCCTTCACGCTGGGTAGAGTACTGCCTATTGTGTGTTCAGCCAAATGAACCACTATTTGCAGGGTCTTGCAGTCCTGTTCGTTACTGTTTCCATATCAGGCAGTGATTTCCGGACAGTCTTGATGGTGCAAACACAGCATTTCTTCAGACTAACAGTCTTCCTTGCATTTATAATCACTGAGTCAGTATTCCGCAGCCGGTTCAAACCCTTGGTGATGTGGACACCAAGGTACTTGAAACTGTCCACCATCTCAACCGAGGACCTGTTGATGTTGAGAGGGGCATAATTCCTTCCTTGCTTCCACTATCAGCTCCTTAGTCTTGCTGGAGTTCGGGGCGAGGCTGGTGTCCTGACACTAGCCAGTCAGGTCCACTTTTTCTTTCAGGTATACCTTTTCATTGTTATCTGTGATCAGGCCCACCAGAGCTATGTCATCGGCAAATTTGATGAGGGTGTTTGAGGCAAAGGTGGCTACACAGTTGTTTGTGTACAGGGAGTACAGCACACAGTGCTCAAAAATCCATTAGGTTTTTTCCAACCCTGTACTCTGTGTCACACATAAATAGGCAGGTGCACCCAAGTACAGACACCAGAGGCAGGGATGTAGTTGAAACGTCTTTACTGATATAGCTGTAGGAAGGTGTGCAAGTAATTCCAGCGGAGGAAGCAGATAACCAACTATAGAAGATAAGGAGGCATGCAAAGGGCTAGAACAGACTAAACTGAAGTCACAACTGGCAACAGAAAAAAAAAATCAAACAAACCAGTAACTGAGCAGGGCTGGTAGCAGGAAAACGATCTGACAAAGGACACAGACAAAAGCACAAGTATAAAGAGGGAAACTAATAGACAGAAATCAATAGACTGTGACAACTCTGGTTACAAACAATCACAATAAAATTTAATTCCAAACTATAAATATTCTAGCTTGTAACTTCCCTCGTTGTGTATTTCCTTTGAAACCAGGCTATAATGGGTTCAATATCTATGAATCTGCATCACAACAAATTTCTTATTACTCTTTGCTCTAAACTATTTCAAAGAAATATCTGAACTATTTGAACAATGTAATGAAGATCTTGCCCACTGGTCTAATGTGCCCTTGTTACAAGTAGGTCACATTATTTTAATGAAAATTGCATAAATATTCTGCATAAATTTTCTGAAGAAGGGCTTGCACCCAAAACGTCACACAGTGACACAATTAAATGTTGATGGGAGAATACCATCTGGTGCGCAGCACCTAGAATTTATAGTTTGAATGTGCGCCTTTTAGTGCAAGTTTTCCTACATAGGCTCAAATAAAAAACTTACCCTCCTGAATTCCTCTCTCAGCTTCCCCTTAGATTTGACATAAATCCAGTCTGCACGGTCACATAAAAAATTTTGTTCTCATTTTAGAAAGAATTTCAGCCTGGACAGACCCTCCTTTATATTACACTTTAGTGTACATATTCTTACCATCCTGCAATGACCATCCTGAAAGTCGCTAAGTGTAATAACACAGAGTTTTTAAGCTGCATTTGCCACATTAATACATTACAGTGAGGCTGGGTGGGCGGTTTCCCAGAGTAATGTTATTGCTGTGACTGGTTTAACTAGACTAGAAAATACCCTGTTTCTTGTAAGTAGCACAGCAACAATAAGATAGCAAATGTTTTCATTAACTCACACTCCTGTGGTGCTCACTTGCCAAAAATATTTTGGAGCCTTGTAGCTTCACAGTAGAAGAGAGAAAGTCCATGACTGACCCAACCAGCTAAAGTCCCATATTTAGATATTTAGAAGCCTTTGTTAGCCCTCGTCTGGTCTTCAGATATAATCCTCAGCATGCTGCACTAATGAGCACACAGTCACTGTTAGTAGGCTACAGTTTGAAGCTAGCACAGGATAGCAGGTGCAGTTCAGGAGTCAACCAGAAGGGGGCAGGAGTAATAAAAACTGAGGTCGTGCACTGATCAGATTTCCTCCACTCCTAGATGTGAAAGTAAGTTTTAATCATTTGATTCAGGAGATAATAACCAACAGGCCTCTCTATGCATAGACAGGACTTCAAATTGTCACAGTTTTAGGATGATTTCTATACCCAGTGATGACAATCAAACAGTTTAATAGAAGACTGCACATTTTAGTTTACCATCTCTTTAAAAAAAAATCTAAAAACCTTTTATTAACAACTCAAAAGCATATATTTGTTCTTTTTCTTTGTAAACAACATTACTGAAGAATTATTCCCACAAAGTTTGTGTGGTGTTGATTTGTTTGATTTGAGCCAGTAGGACATTGGTGTGTAGGGGGTGTGGGCGTGGGGTTGGCATACAGGGGGCTGCGGGGTGGAGAAGTGTGGGTGGGTTCCCAAAGGGTGAGGAATCGGGAATGTGAGCTTACACAATGTTGATGACATATATGATGAGTGTACTTAACCCATGTAAATATTAAACCCATAAATATAAGAGGAGAACAGCATGATATACTTTCATTCAAATAATTACACTTGAAAACATTAGGCCGCACAGCCATAAATGTACAGGAGCACAGGACTTAAAAACAAGGTAGCTATGTTCACCTGATACCTATTCTAGCTTTCAGTGTCAGTGAGTATACATCAAGTCATTTCAGTTATAATGTTTGCACTTTCCATCACCAGTGTTTTTTTTTTTTTTTAATGTGCATGACACTTGCAGAAAGTTGTCACTTGTACCTTTGTTACCAACAACGCTACTTTGCAGTCCACTGCTATCAGTATTTCTCTCTATTTCACACATCTGCATCCTGCAAAGCAGAGGAGGCTGGTCCACAGACACAGAGCGGGATGCTCCTCCACTATTTATGAGAGACTGGAGAATTGTTTACATTTTCTTTATTAGAATCAGTCTTTTACAAGTCAGTTCCTCCTTCTCATTTATAAAAAAAAAAAAAATACTGAATCAGACATTAATTGTGAGTAAAACGCTTCAACAGTGACACCCAAAGACGATATGGGAAAGGGCACTATAATTGAGAGAGGAGATAGGGAGGAAAGCCTCAGGCTTTCCATTTGGGCGGATCTTCCCAGTTCATTCATCCATCTATTCAGTTTTCATTCTGGCTCATTCTTATTCAGGATCACAGAGGGCTGGAGTCTTTCTTTCTTTCTTTTTTTTAAGATATGTTGGGCATTTTTGCTGTATTTGAAAGTGACAGTAGAAACAGACAGGAAAGGCACAGGAACATGGAGGAGGCCTCAAACCCAGGCTGCTGTGGTAGAGACACAGTCTTGATGAGTGGTACTCGTGCTCCCAGGTGAGCCAGCAGGGCACCCCCAGCTTATCTCTCTTAGTTTACATAAGCTGAACTCTTTTTTCCCCTGCCAACATTGAACTAGGAGAATATAATCTGCATTTTTAACATTAAGCAATTTCAGGCATTTCCAGCAGCTGTTTCCCTGTTTTTTAACCTACTAATCACTGCCAAGGCATTTCTGCAACCGTAAGCCATTATCATGAACGTTCTTAAAAAGAAAAAAAAGATTTAAGTTATGAGATTTGAGTTCATTCATCGCTCAATTTTAGCATCATTTTCCACTGTTTTTCAAGACATTATTGCACTTGTACAGCTTCACTTGTGCTGTCATTTTACAGACAACTTTACAGCCAACTATCAAAGAAGACAATCACCCTATGCCTCTGTCTTGTTCTTGGCAGAGCATCCCTCACAGCGACCATGGCAACAGGCTCCCCAACACGTAAAGAGAGTCAAGTCTTCCTAGATGTCTAGACATAACACTAATCTGCTGCATATTGTCTTTATATATGTATGTATGTATTCATTAAATTGGGTTTAGTATGTGCATGGTTCAGATCAAGTTGTTGCTAATATCAACAAGCAAATATCATGAATGCCCTTCACTGCTTTTCGATCATGATCACTGCTAGAGCAATTTCTGTTTTTTTTTTGGTTGTTTGTTTGTTAGTTAGTTAGTTTGTTTGTTTGTTTGTTTTGTTTTGTTTTGTTTTGTTTTTGTGAGTTTCCCTTACAGAGATGAGCATGAGTCTAACAGAGCTGCTTGTTACACCCCTTACCACAGACAAAGTCTGTCTTCTATATCAGGCCTCTGTGATGACGTGTTGACTCTGGCAGTAACTGGTTTGAGTAAATTTATGTTTTAAGAAATCTTGTTTGCTCCAATTTTACTGCTTAATTTGCTGAAGATGAGAAATTAGAGATATGTAGCCATCAAGTGTAACATAAAACGGGGGGTTAATTTTGTTCCTGTCCCACCCAATTTTTTACGCAACTTGATAGCAGGGGAGTGTAGGGTGCAAATTGGTTTGCACCCTTCACTTTTGTAGTGTACATGGCAGAAAATAACTCCTTTGAGTGTGTGCTTAGGACATATATGTGGCTGTCCGTTTGACTTTTCCCTTCTTCAGGAACAAAGACTGGCCAACCAGACTGAAGCCATCCTCAGTGATTTTACCTGGCAGTGGATGGACATGCTGGCCCTAGCTTTTGTGTTTACCCGTGTTGCCCTAGCTGCCAAACTCCCATCTTCCTGCTTCATCATGTTTCTCAGGTGTTATTTGCTTTGTTTTATGATTATAATGGTCCATGTTATTGTCTGTTTTGTTATTTTGTCGTATCACCCATAGCACAACCATACATCATGGTGGGCATCCCTTTATGACTGGGCCCTGCTGAAGTTTCCTGATTTTTTATGCAAACCATCTTTGTGAGCTGTAATCAAATCTTACTCACTCACTCATTAACTCACAGGTTCATGTTTTGCTATAGCTGCCATTTTTGGCTCTCAAACAAAGCTTTTACAAGCTCAGCAAACTTAGAAATCATCTTTGTTCTTCTTCAAGCATTTGATGGTAATCCAAGGACAATTTCACCATGTTTTAGCTATAATATGTGCCTTCGGGTCAGGTCAGCAAAACTGGCGTGTGATGGTCAGGTTTGTGAGTGCGCCCATTCATTCAGGGAGCAAGCTTAATTTGAGATGTATAAAATTGTGTTATGACGGTAACTGCATGCATTGGAGTAGAGTTATTTGTGCCTCTGGTCATTACAATGGTGAATTGTATCACACTGGAATTTCCACTGGAATTTCGCCCTTGGCAGTCTGCCCCCAAGTGCATGAGTATCGGCCGATGCATTACTAGTTGGTGTTCTCTGGAAGTGTGCCTTGACTTGCTGTAATGAAAAGAGAGACTACATTTCATTTATTCAGTTTTGTTTTATGCAAAAATTGTACTGGAACTTCCAACAGATCTTTTGTCCTTGTGTGAGATCCACTTTCATGCAGATGCCAGTATCACAAGTAGATGGTCCCTAGAGATGCATTCACTTGCTAATTAAAATGTAAAATGTGTGTTGTACGTAAATGTAGCCTAATTCATTGTGCTCCTATTTCAATCTACCTGAAAAATTCAGTAACTAAATTTATAAATTGTAGGAATCAGTTGTATAGCCAGGTAACATTGACATCGTAGGGTATCTGCCTCTAATTCTTTTAGTTTAGTTGATTTGTTGAGTCATTCTGTTTTCCATGTCAAGCATAAAGCATCAAGGAGTCCTGAGACCGCAAAGAGTACCATCCGACACCTCTCTGTGGGATAAAGATACATAGTAGGAGGAAATCAATGATTGCCTTATACATAAGAGCCTACTGGTGGCCAGAGCAGGCCATCCTACCCATAAGTAGAACTCACAGTGGACAGTCAGAGCTTTACAATTTCCAATGAGCCTCAAGGAAGTTTGGTACGCTGTGCCAACCATATGAGGAAACTGAGCAGAGGTATGCCGATATAAAAGATCACCATAGTCCGACACCTCTATCTCACTACCCTCAGTGACCACTGAAGGCATATTGTGTGGCCTGTTCCTAGAGTTGGTAAAGAGCATATGCATGGTCTTATCTGCATTAATAAAGTTCAGCTGATGTAGGGTATTTTGGACAACAATAACAGCATTTTGCATTTATTCAATGGCCTGCACAGCAATTGCTGCACAGCAGTATATAACAGAGTTGTCAACATAAAAATTAAAATTAGCATCTGACAGTTTTTAGTCAGATTATTCATATAAATCATGAGTACAGGCGGACCTAATACAGAGCCCTGTGGAACACCTCTGTAGACAGACACAACATCAGAACATAGACCATCATGACTACTGCACTGAGACCTATTAGTTTGAGAACCAAGTGACTGCTTGCTCCGAGAGTACTGAGTTAAGAAGTCTGAGATTCAAAACATCATGGTCCACTGAGTCAAAGGCTTTGGACAGATCAGTGAAGAGCGATGCACAATGTTGCTTCTTGTCAAGTGCAACAGATATGTCATTTACCGCCTTTTGCAGCTGTGACAGTGCTATGTTTTGTTTTGTATTGTTTTGTTTTCTAGAGCCTGATTGATACATTGATAAAATAGCGTTTGTATATAAAAAACCCTTTGGTTGATCACTCACAAGAGCTTCAAGAATTGTAGCCAGTACTGACAATTTTAGCTATTGATCTACAGTTATTTAAAATAGTTGGGTCACCCCCTTTAAATGAGCATAGAACAAAAGCAAGTTTCCATATCCTTGGTATTTCCTTGTTTTCTACTGTAAGGTTAAAAAGAAATGTAAGAGGCTCTGCTTCAAAGTCAATTGCCAATTCCTAAAGTAAGGATAAAAAAAATCAGGTCTTGAGGGTCCTCTAGAATCTAAAGTTTTTATGACTTCATGAACTCCTTGCACAGAGAACGGTGACATTTAAAAGACTGATTAGTATACGCTGGAACATTAGTACAGGGTTTCACAGATGCAGAAAGTCTAACAGAGAGCCAGAAGATACAAAATGTTGGTTAAAACAATTCAGATCTCCATTTTGTCATGTGATTCCTTTCAGCATTTCATATGAAAAGTCTGAATGACATCTCCAAAGCCAGAAGGTTTTGTAGGCAGGGTAAATCTTAGAATAAACAATAAGTTCATGTCTTCTGCCATATCCTGCGCCTGTTTGATTGTACAACAGCCATTGAGCCATCTTACACACTACTATCTTGGATCTCACATGATTTCACAAATTTGAAACAATAACCAAACTTTACTCATATATTACATTTCATACAATCAAATGCAAAGCAATGTGCTTTACAGGAAACAAAACAAAACGTTAAACAGAGGATAACAAAGGCCATAAAACATAACAAGCCCCACAACCTCTGTGCCAATTAAACTGATTGTATTTTAACATAATGATGCCACATTCTAGCAGAACATCCAGACTTTAATCATTTGTTACTTTAGTCTAAACATTTAAGTTTGTCCATTTCCTTATTAACAATTTCATCATGGGCACATGTCACTGTTACCTGTTACATATTTAAAATGTTAAGTAAATGGACTTAACGTTATAAGTTTATGAAAGGGCTTGCAACAGTGGTGCATCATGATGCATTATGGCCAGTTTTGTGATACACAGTATATTGGAGATGTAGAAGCCACTCTCAGACGTTCCTCTTACCCACTTCTTCACCATTGGTTGCACACATTTTCTGATAAAAGACAGGAAATGAGAATTACACTTGCCCAGTTTCTTAAGTCTGCTATTCATTGATTTTATCAAATCAAAACAATATGAAATGTTGAATATGCAGATACAGTCACTCTTTCCAAAAACAAAGGTCACATTTCGGATGCATGAGTCAGCTGCAGCAGTCTCATGTTTCTCTAATACCATGTTGATGTCATCCTTTTTCTTGCACAATGCCACTTATTAGGGCTTTCCCACTCACCAGGGTGATCCATTCATCAAGGAGAGAGGGCTCTGGTGTCCCACTCTGCAGTCACTTCTTGGTTCTTGAGTAAATTCCTGCTTTTTCATGTTGTCATTTTCTCATGCAGAGAATGAAATGATAAGCATATTTCCATGCATATCAATATTAATGTAGCCTGACTAACATCAGACCCAAGAGATTGTCTCTAGAGTCTCGTAAGACTCTTCTGATCTTGTTGCCTTACACAGATAATGAGGGGTGACGTCTGATACTGGTTGGATATTGGATATTGCATATCTGGATACAACAAATCATGATCATGATGGTAGGTGATGGCATAGCAAGTTGAGGGGCAATCCATGGTAACTTACTTGATTGGCAGGTGAGAAGGGTTGCAGATCCAAACATGAAAACCAATCAAAACCAACAGTTAAATTCTGAGCAAAAAACTTTCAGATGAATGGTGCCTGTTCAGACTAGCAGTAACAGATCGTAGCTCTCACACATAGTCACTGCCACCCAGGCTTATATTGACAAGTGGTATTTCATTAACAAACTGGCTGAGCAAAGGCCATGTGTTGGAGAGGGTGTGCCACTTGTGCGATGAGCTTGTGTCATTTTTGCAGTGCCTGCAGAGCCAAAAAGTAATCTCAGAGGTTTTTGAGTGCCAAGGTGATGGCATATGTTCATTTTTTGTATGACATTTTGTCTCATCTGAATCACCTTAGTGTGCAATTACAAGGCAAGAACCACACTGTTGTTGATATGTATGAGGCAGCTGAAGCTTGACAGTCAACATCCAGTCTGAGCGTTCTAGAAAGAAACAATGGAGGGAGAAAGCTGCACTTTCCACGTCTGCAGGAGCATTGCAAGAAGAACAAAATGTGGGAAGATCCAGGGCCTGGCAGAAAAATTCAAGGAATGATTTTAAACCATCAGGTGACATCCTCCTGTTCATGAGACAGCCGGTCCATGTTTCAGTTGACGGCCAGGGGACTACAGGGGCCAAAGAGCTGGTGCCTTCTAGAGATGAGGCCACTGTCCTGATGAAGGTCTTGGAGATGGGAACATCTGATTTGCTCAAAGCACAACACAAGGATTGATTGAGTTTAGAAAAACGTAGTTCGCAGTTCGTAATTCAAAAGCATGAGAGCTATTGCAGTGCTCCAGCTCCCAATGTTCTCCTCCACGTACACATGAGTCATTGTTTTCTTCACTGAACTCTCATCAAGAACCAGGACAGAAACAAACATTCTCACTTCTAGTGCTGATTGGTGAGTGTCAAACTAATGTGTTGTGCTATTGTTGTATTTAACCTTACATTTTAAAAGTGTTACAGCAGCAGCAACAACATCTGCAAATAACACAACTTTTACTGGAGCAATGGAGAAAAAAATTGGCCCTTGGCTTTGCATGCTTGACATAATTTGGCCCTTGGTGGAAAACAAATGGGGAACCCTGGCCTAGAGCATATTCAGATTACTGACAATATAAACTATCAAACCAGTTCAAAACTTTAAACACAAGAGACTCAGTCTGTCTCTTTCCAACAATATCAGATTATCATTTTATTATGGCAGAATCTTTAACCTCACCAACAGGAGCTCTACCACTCTCTCTCAACCATTTGTGTTTGTGTGTGTGTTTTGTGTTTTGTTTTGTTTTTTCTTATGACTTTATGTGAAGTGTATTAAAACAGTCATTTGACATTTATTTTATAAAACACTTGATTTAACTTCAGTCAAATTTGTTGTCAGTGAAATTATCTTGACTAAATTTGTTGTATTTAGAATATTTGTGATAAATACCCTATAAAGATTATTCTCAACATTATTATTAGTTGCAATCACAGTAGTGTCAAGCGCACTTGGAGACAAATTCAAATTTAACCCAAAAAATACCATCCAAAATGATAACTAGTTTCTGTGCCAACATTATTCCTTCAGTATATGTAGACTTTTGTAAAGTGAAATAGCTTGTATTGTGGGCAGTGGTGGCGGCTTATGTCCACCAGTCTCCACTGATGTATTGTATTAACTGTGCTGAAAAATAGATGACCTTGCTCTACAAAATGACTCTCTAGCGATCTGCACAGTTATATAAAGGTCACCAAAAACCATTTGGTTTGGATTGTAATGGTTTGGCTCAAGGTGCATCTTGCCATAGTAACACAACTGGCATCCCTTTAAGCTTGCCTTGTGAAATTAGTCATTCAAGAAGTTAGCCAGACTTACTAAAACAAACTTGGCTTACCTCTTAGTCTAACTTTGTGAAAAATCTCCTGTGTGTTTGGAAACCTTTGTAAAGACACAAGCATTTCAACCTCCACTGAGGAATGCAATGCTTTCCTTGACCCAGCTGATGTGGGGTATTTATATAAGACTCATTCAGAAATATGTTTCTCACGACTGAAATATGTAAACTGCCATTAATTAACCGGCCTTGACTCCTACTCCTACTTCAGTGTATGACAGGTTTAAATATTTACATTTTTCTCTGGCATCAAAACGCAGCAGACTCAACAAAAGAAGGATGAATATGGACGTGAGATCTGGCTTTGTTCATGAAAAGGAAGAATAGTTTGTCATCTTCGAAATTTGTGAAATGCTCTCACCTCCATAGAATCTGAGGCATTAGCTGGCCGTGACTTACACCTGGTAAGCTTTCAAGTGTCTAAGATCAGAAGGGTTTTGCAATTTTGGAAAATCTGCTCTGCTGCTGTGTTTACTTCTGTTCACTGTGTTATATACAAGCAATGGTAAAATTATAACGGTATTACGATTACAACATTACAGGTTTATTAGCTAAGTGGCACTACAACAGCATATGACTCATTTAGCATACCACATCAGAAATAAAACCAGACCAAAGCCAACTAAACCAAACTATTTCTGTCACATATTTCAGTAAAATAATTGCAGTGCAATGTGCTTTACAATTAAACAAAATTTAACTTTAAACAGAAGAAATAGATAATAATTGATAGTATTCACAAACTGTAATGAAGTACAAATTCAAGTTATATGGAGAGATTATTGATCATTCTTTGTTCCAATTGTTTACAAACCAATAGAAAATGTGGCTAGCTGCAGACAGCAACCTATGTTAAAAAGAGTTCAGATTCTCATCCATGTTGATGTGTGGTGTTTGCTGGTTCATGTGAGTGTAATACATCCACCAAGTTTGGTCCATTAAATCCTTCCCTGTTGCAAGAGCAAGAGCCTCACCGGGGCTGTACTGCTCCAAAATGAATTACATAGATAGGCTGGAAGATGACACATTTTTTAGCTGTGACACAAAGCTAATTTTGAAGGATTGTTTGTTGTTTAGAAGGATACACAACAACATGCATTTGGTTTCACTTTCAGCGTTCTCTTCAGCCTGTGGGTTTCCTGAACGGCAGAACTGTTTTCAGCTGTAGCTCTACCACTGTGCCACCCTGCAGGCTGAACATGGGACCAGAGCGCCACTGTGTGGTGAAACCATGGAAAGGAAGGGTTTAATGGACCCAACTTGGTGAATGTATTACAGTCACATGTACCATCAAACGCCACTGTATGGGTCAGAATCCAAACTATCCCTTTACATTAAGGGGGCATTTACACGACGATTTTCACAAAGAACGGTAAACTTTTGTTGCGGTTTGGCCTTTCATTTACACGACAATTGCGTTTTAGGTGCTTGAAAATGCAAACTTTTGAAACCGGGTTCCAGAGTGGAATGTTTTGATAACGCCACTCTCCCTGCCGCCGTGTAAACTGGCAATAGGAAATTCTTGTGAAAATGATGACGACACAGCCCCACTTTGTGCGTGACTATGACGTTTTCAGCTATGCGCGAACAGGAAAACAACAACAACGCCACGCCGCCAAAGCATTTGTACGCAGGCGCATGGTGCTACTCTGTGGTGTTACATTGCAAAGTTACACCGCCACCCACTGGCCTGGCATGCACACTACAGCGTTTTCAGTTGTTTTTGCGGATCCGTGTGAACGAGGATCGTTCTCACAGTGTTATTGTATAAACATGGACCTTTTTAAAAACGCAAAGGAATAAGTTTTCCGTTTTCATCAGAACTGTTGTTGTGTACACGGGGCCTAAGTCCTACAAGTTGACTGATGCAGTCTGTGTCCTTTGCACCCCATCTAATTAATCAGTCAGTCTGCAATGAAATCATAATCACATGCTTGTGAACGGCTGGACTCTTCGATTCTAAGAATAACCACAGCCCCCAACTGTAAATGTCCATTGAGCTGTGTGGAAAACGATCACTTCTTATGATTTTGAAATTTTGTCTCATAATCGTCAATTCAAGTTTGCAGCTCAAGTTGGCTGGTTTCTGGTCATAAGAAGTGTTGACAAGCATCTCACAAAAAAATACCAGACAACACTGAAGCTTTTATGATCAAAGGAAGCATCACAAGACGTCTGTGGCACAAGCTGTCATCTCCATGGTAACCAGCTGGATGCGTCTCCATTTAGGAAAGATGGCTACTGGCTACTATGATATGTTTGATTTGGCAGAGGAGTAGAAATTTTGTTTTTACAGCCATGGAGGAAGCAGAGAAGAAAAAGTACAGCCATAATTTTCACTTTCTTTTTTATGTTGTTTTTTGTGTTTAAGGCAGCACATACTTAAAGTCGACTCGCTTATCTCTAAAGTTATGTGTCTCTGCATTACAAAACAAAGGTGCCTGGGCCTTTGCCACCAGAGGAATATTCTTGCTGAGGAACTAGGGCTAACTGATTCAGTGTCATCTTTTAAACTGCCTCTCAAGTAGTTTCACTTCACAGACCTTTATGCATATTTTGCATCTTTTTTTTTTTTTTTTTTGTCACAGGTAAGGAAGAGGGCCATGGTCTTTACTGTCAAACCAACTCGAAGGAGAGCATGTTGAGGGGAGAGGCGGCTGGAGACTTCTGTGTGGGGCTTGATTGACTTTTGGCTTGTTAATTTAGGACACTGCTTCAATTGGAATATCACAGGGGGAAAGGAGCTGCAACTGGGACTACACCCAAAATAGAGACAGTCTGGTCAGCCTATTTTTCTGGTATATTTACCCTGTCCTGCAGAAAGACTTTAATACTGTATACATAAACATATTCTGCTCTTGTAGGTTTGGTGATTCTAAAATTCAGCTGTTTACAGTATAGCAAGCAGCCCAGTGACATTAAATAATGACTTCTGGCTTCAGGACTTGTTGGGATGACCATTCTTTAGATTTACAAGCAGGCAGTTAGATGCCTTTGCAATTATAGTAGAAAATATAAACTATATAGTATATTCTGTATGAAACTGCCAACTTTCAGATACTATCAGACATTAAAACATAATTGTATGCAAATATATTTTCAGCTGGACATGATTCATTCAAAAAGAGGACAGAAAAAAATTCATCTCTGGCACCCTAAGATGAAGAGGTAGGCTGGAGTAAGAAAAGTTTACAGAGCAGTCCAGTCCCTTTAGATGAGGCCCTGTAAAAATTTCTTTACTCTGGCCAAGATTTTCAAATCTGAACTGCAAAGTTACCAAAAGCTGCAGCTTTCAGTTGGTAGAAATGGTTTAGGTTTGAATTGCCTCTAAGCTTTGCTTTATGGGTTCAGATTTGCAGTCATGCGGGCTAGACAGCAACGATACTGGCTACGTAACAGTTAAATTTCCATTCTCAAAAAAAAAAAAAAAAAAGGTTTGCCACAAAAATTAAAGACTACCTTTGAAAGTGACTGGCTAAATGTGAAATTTCATACAGACTTGTGGGCCCAACTGGGCCTGTTACATAGGTGACAAAGAAATTGTACAATCATTTAGGAAATTTGGCACTTCAGCGGGGAATTTAGTTGACTTTACGCATAATCAGTTCCAAACAACTTCCAAGCACCTTTCACAAAGCAGGACTTTGAATGTCACACAAATTCAGTAATGTTCATATCATTTAAACTGCCTGTGATTTCAAAATCCATTATTTTAATGTTTCTATACAAACCTAGAGTCTATGGTTTGATATTTACACTGAAGACAGACTGGCGGGACAGATAGTATCCAGTGTGTTTTTTAAGAGATATCACCTGCTCTCTTCCGTGTATCCAGCACCAGGACACACACTTCCTCTCATTATATGGGACGACCATTTAAAAGAGGCATTTACAAAGAGCGATACTAGCAAATAAATCATTTGACCCGTCAGTGACATTTACTTTTTTGTCAGTTGTGTGCAGCCTGATGCACCAGAACAAGAGGAGCATGGGCTCCAGGTCAGAGGTTTAGAAGTCAGCCAAACAAATGTGAAGCCTCCCATAAGTTTGAAACAAGTCCAAGCTCTCCTGCTGGCAAGTGTGCACTCAGCTTATGTATGCCACAAGGACTCAGGAACCCATTTTTTAATTGGCTCTCTAAACCTCTTTAATTTTATGCTGAGTCCCATGCCCTGAAAAAATAATGATGTTCCTGACTCCATAATTTTCAAATTCCATTTAAGCATGAATTCCTGCCTGTCCTTGTGCAAGATTATACACCGGCTTTAATTTCACTGATTCCACTGGGGCGTTGTTCAAACCGGTTTGGTTTTACCTTGAAAGGGAAGCTGGAAGCTGGGGATGAGTGTCAGTTTGCCAGAACCGCTCTCCTTTTCGTGTTATCTGTTTAAGTGAACATTGTGTTACATGTATAAAAAGAAAAGAAAAAAAGAAAACGCACAAGAATAATACTGTCCTGTCCTACCCTATTAACATATTATTTGCTTTTATTAGTGCTAATTATTCCAGCAGTTATTCATGCAGTCACTGAAGGTGTTTGTTTTCTGCTGAGTGGTAACACAAAGTCAGCCTGTTAATGTACCCTCCCACTATTTGCACGGAAGGCTTCTAGAAATCTGTATGACTCATATCTAAGCCTCACTGCGGAGAGTTATATGTGATCTGAATACTTATCAAGGTAACAATTCTTAAACTCGTTTCTACAGTTTGGAGTCATAGTAGCATATTTGTGTTTGATGAGTAAATCAGTGGGACTGGAGCAGGAAATCTCAGAATCTTTTATTGATATCAACAATTGAGTGTGATTCAGCGTGTCGTCACGGCAGCTCAAGGAGGCAGACGTGCTGCTTGACAATGTAAGAGAAAGAAAATGTATCGACAGCAAACTCTTGTTAATGCAGGATTTGCGCGCTGAAACTGCATGTTGATCTGTCATTGGCTCTCCTAGTGAACAGCATGAAGTCTGAAAATTCATATTAATTATTGTATTTCAGTGTCATTAAGAGAGGGGAGCAAATTTATACAATCTGACTTATTATCCATTAAATTCACACAGAGGTGCTTCTGTACTTGTTTATTTGCCCACTGTGCAAGTTGTGCAATTATTGAATGCATTTTGTGATGGGAGGGGAGGAGCGGGGGATCAACTGACCAACTGAAATAACTGTTGTTTGACGTCAGGACTTTATTTTTAGAGGGTAATATATGGGTGTGGAAGTGCCTTTTCATGTTAGAATCAAAATACAAACACATAACATACACACACTGATGCACACTGTTTCTTCCACTGACCCAGACAACACACACACACACACACACACACACACACACACACACACACACACACACACACACACACGCAGGCAGATGAAAGCTTTTCTCCTCATACTAGGCAAATGCATACTCACACTTCCTGATGAGCTATATTTGTTAGCACATGTACTCGTGTGCTGTTATTTCAGGGGGTTACTGTGCTACTGTGTGTAGGCTGGGGACACCAGTGAACCAAATTTGAAAACACTTTGCATCTCACACATAAGGAAGGATTTCATGGGCTTTTTTGTGTCCAGGGTGAATTAATGCAGTAAGTGTTATTATGCATTTAAAAATACATTAAAAAAGACACCACACAAAAAAATAAATAAATAAATAAAAAAAATCATTTGGGCAGAGATGTGGCTGACATGCGGTTGAGTTTCTCACTGAGCAGCCAAATGCAGTCAAGTGACCGAACACAGCCAAATGCAGTCAAGTGACCGAACACTCACTGCTCAAGCCAACAACAGCAGATATCACATAAACATACATTTTTGCCTTTGTGGAGCCTAACTGTAGATTTGTTGAATCTCATGTAACAATATACTCACATCTTGTGCATACATGCAAACCTTAGAGGTTTGCTTCCCCAGCTTGTTGAAAATGTAAAAAGCTATGATTACTTTTGTTATTGCTTGATTCCTGACTGTTCTCTTACATATATTATGTGATAGCTATAGGAAATAAAAATAGGAAATTTAATTAATATACATTGAGATGTACATAACGTGTATTTAGTGTGACTGAAAAACTTTGATTTATCTGTATCTATCTATCTATCTATCTATATATAATATAGATAGAAAGATAGATCTTAGATTTGAATTTCCAAGATGTTCAGGTAGCAGGTACAGAAGCATGTAAGGTGTATAAACAGTTGGTGGTTAAAGTATTTTATCACTACATGTTCCTGTTTGGCAAGCTATGCCTACAATTAATATTGATTGATTGCATTTACTCTTTGTTCAACAAAAACTACACCAACTGCATGAAACACATTTTTGCCTCCATACTATTATGTAATATTATTATAGGAGCTTTGCGCCACATCACTTCTATGGACACAAAAGAACTTCTTCTTCTTCTTCTTCTTCTTCTTCTTCTTCTTCTTCTTCTTCTTCTTCTTCTTCTTCTTCTTCTTCTTTTTTGACAGGGTCCATATTATTTCCCTCCAAAAGCACTGGAATAGACAAATTGTGGTAACAGTTTCTCTGCTTGGAAACAAAGGTTACAAGGAGCCCTTGAAGACAGCATGAGATACATCTGAGTTATGTGAGAGCAGCACAGGGGAAACAAAAGTAAACGCTGGTAATGAGAGCCGAAACTGTTAAGCTAAACAGAACAGTTCCTGTCACAACACATACAAATTTTGGTTTTAATAGACTAAATAAAGTGTTTGTTCCCGCTTGTTCATAAGATCATAAGCAGGCACCTGAAAGTTTGCTGTGTTTCAGAGCGTTACCATGTCTGATTATTTTATTTTTGGATGGAAGTTGGGATGCTTGTTTACATTTTAAAACCGGAATTCATCAAAATACATTTGAAAACTCGTATTATTCTTTCAGTTCCATGTAATGAACTCAAACAAGTTGACTATTTATTGTTGTTGGCTTTTACATGTGTTTTCAAAAGATGTAGATGGAGTACTGCACTTACTTTTCTATAACATGCAATCCCCAGAAGAGCAAAATGAAACCTATTTGATGTGTGTCATCAGTTGTGATACTGTCAGAAAATAATGTGACACCCCACAGCTGAACAGCCGGGAGATAGTGGGGATTTCTTCTCTGTTACTTTTCCAGTTGTAAACTTGTGAAGAGTTAGGGAGATGAGGCAATTACAACAACGTCTTTAACACTTCCTCATGACTGCTGCACCTTAAGTATTAACTGTGCAGTGGCATGCTGTACACAAAATTAAACAAAGGAAGTAAAGGAGAGCAGCAGGGTAGTTTTATGCTGTTTCTTGATTAGAAACTGTTCTTTCTTCAGTCTATTTGTTGTTTAAATATATACAACCCATTAACATGAAGCAATTAAATTACATTTTGCAACAGTGCACTTCAAAATGTAGTAACTGTCAAAGAAATATTGGCACTTATGTGGACTGGTAAATTTGGTTGGGCTAAGGCATGGGAGCACAAAGTGGTATTCAATGATAAGAGGAAAATATGTTTTTAAAAAAGCATGAAAACTGCTCGTTTTGTATTAAATCTGTTGAATAGATTTTTAAAACATTCACTTTGTCCAGTATCTCTCAAACGATTATCTCTGATTAAATTAATGGGGGGGTAAATATAGGAATGTGTTTCTATGTGTACAAGTGTATCTGTGGGAAATTACTGCTGAAAATACCAGACTGCATTTCAGTCAGTAGGGGGAGAAAACACTTCATCCCACTCTCAATCTCAGAGCGCCTTCTCTTCTCTTTCCCTCCCTCTGCCTGTGAGTTTCCCTCCCCCACTGTAGGCAACACCATGAGTCAGAGAATGGCACATTGACACGAGCACCACGGCCAGCCTTATACAGAGTCAAAGATACGACCTGGAATTTATCTTACTCGCTAAATTCTGGGAAGACTCAGATATGCTTTTGAACAGTTTAACATGAGCTACCCGTAAGAGTCATGACCCATCATAACTCAAAAAAAAAAAAAAAAAAAAACATCTCTTATGCTGGTGTTTATTATAAATACAAACAAATGTAAGTGATTAAAAATATTGACAGTCTTTCAAAGGGGGTTGGTAATTTGTGTAAGTGTGTGTGTTTTTGTGTGTGTGTGTGTGTGTGTGTGAGAGAGAGAGAGAGAGAGAGAGAGAGAGAGAGAGAGGAAGAGAGATATTTTTGAAACCTGCTTCTTTGTAAACTCGCCCTGCCATACCATCCATAAGCTAACGCACAGTTGCTGCTTGGAGCTGCCCAGGCCCGCCACTGGAGCCTTGGGGAGTTGCTCAAGGGCACAAAAGTGTGAGATTTTAAGGGAACGGTGAGCGATGTTTGCTCAGTTTCTCTATCATGAGATTTCAAGCTGGTCTTGGGAAACAAACCAGCAACTCACCAGTCGAGCTTGCGGTCATACTTACAGCGGCTCATGCAGCCTGGTGTGGGCCCATCTCTCTTGCCTCTGTGTGTCTCATCACGCTGCCCGTCAGGGAGCCATCACCTTCCACACATGGCTGATCAGGATTTGGTGTAAATTCTCCTTAGGTTGCAATCTCTTTATGCATTGTGCTGTCTCCTCTTTTCCTCTCCTTTTCAAAAAGCTTGATACTACATTAAGAAAAAAATAATAATTTGAATAGCACTTTTCACAGACCTAGGTCTCAAAGTGTTTTAACAGGGGCATTATATAAAGAAACAAAAAAAATATATATTAAAGATTTAATGGCCATCTGAGGCACAAAAAGTGCAAAAACAGTACAAATGAAGAACACAGTGCGTACAAATAATCCATCAGGCCTCAGTGCAGTGATAACAGGAGGAGAGTTTGTGGAGAGATGCGATGACATACAGCTGCTACTGTGGCTTTTCTGTGTTATAATAAATCGAAAGTCTGACAAAGAGTCCACAAAAGCCAGATGTTTGAGTCCCTGTGACTTGAGAGTAGCATCAAAATCAAACATCTAGGCAGGCCAATGCCACACCTTGCAACCCCATCTGACCCAGGTGCCTTGTTTTTAGTTTTCCCAGTTTCTGGGCCTCTCTTGCTCTCACAGTATTCCACAGTATCTTGTTTTAAACAAAATTAATAATAATAATATTAAAAAAAAGCTTTTCTCACTAAGCACATTAATTGGGTTGCCAATTTTTGGCAAACTGTTTTGGTTATAAAATCTTGCCAGATTTCTGGCTTCCTAAACTGACTGTTCTGCAGTTTCCTCCTCCAGTTTTGCATCATAACTTAGTTTTACCCGATGATTTTAATTAGTGACTGACAGTATCTGAACATCAGCCTCTGTGGTCCCAAGTATTCATGTATTGTTGCTGTATTATTGTACTCAGTGGCCACTTGATTAGGTCCACCTTTACAATCTAATACAATCCAATACAGCTGTTCTGCCATAAAATTTACTTTTATGATGTTTATAATGCTCAGGTTTTCTTTTAGTCACAGTAATAGAGGTGTTCATTCAATTCTATGTTTGGCATGGAGCTCATAGTTAGTGCTGCTGTTGTACTGGACTGCATTTTATTGGCAGGTGTTTCTAATTTGTGTCCCCCTCATGTATAATAAATAGGAAGGACAAAAAATTAGAAACCCCTATTAATATAATGTAGTCCAGCACAAGACCTCTGCAAACTACAACCTCAGTAATAAACATCGAATTTAATTTCTCCACATTGTCAGCAAAAAGTGAACATTATAAACTTTCTTAAAAGGTAGAATTTATGGAAGTGCTGCTGCACTGAACTGCATTAGATTGTACAGGTGGACCTGGTCGAGATGCTGTAGATTGATCTGCTTCAACAGTGAAGCCATTCATTTGTATTTCTGATCAGACCAAGATCGCATTCACAAAGCATGGAATCAGTTTTGTTGAAAGACACAGTGAAACAACATTTTGCACTGATTGTGTCCAGGTTGCTCCTGGATGTTTGGCCTTTGGCAAAATATGTTTAAGGACAAGGGCGATTAAGAGGAATAGCTTCTCAGTCTTCTTTTACACTCATGCCTCCAGCTCCCTCTCCTATCCGGCTTGGCAGTCTCAGTGAAAAAGATGTGGACAGCTGGTGCACGGATAGAAAAGCAAATCTTTGGTGTTGGAGACATCACTCAATATAGCGAAGACAATGGCATAGGAGTCAAGATCAAGTGCCTGCTCTAACTCTATAAAGGGAAAGGTAGTTTTGTTGCAAGTTTTTAAAGAAGTAATAGATAACAGACACCAAGAGACAGGTGAGCAAGCTGTTGCAGTTCTACATTAAAACATTAATGTTTTAATTACCTGAAAATACTGCTCTAAAGTTTGTGTGGGTATAACTCAGTAGAATGGGCGGAATCTAATGGAAAATTTGAACTCAAACAGTTTTTTCACCCCTCCCACCTGAGATGCAGTGCCTCCTCCAAGTCACTCCCACCCACATGCACGCTGGTGCGTGTCTCTGATGTCGATGCAGTGGGGGAACAGGAATTCACGAGCCGGCTCCTCTCTCTGCCATTCAGCAGCTACGGGAAGCTAAGCTAAAGTACTGTAGCTATGGTGGGCTAGGTGGAGGTTTTTAGGAGAGGGGAGGCAAGCGTGCACAGCAGCAGTGTGTGGTGCATGTCAACAAGACGTGATTGGCACTGTGGTAGTGATGCTTCCTTGAGGTTGGTCGATTGATTAGCTGTATTTTAACAAATGAGATTACAGCCCCAGGAGCAACCGAAAATCGGCATTTTTCCTCAGTGCATTTAGTTTGACACAGACCCTCTGCGTGTAATGGTGATCTGGCCAACTTGTGAAGGAATAAAGAATAAGAACATATTGGCCTTGTACACTGAAGGAGACATCAAAAAGTTGAAACATGTATTTATTTTGCTAGGAGTTTTATATTTCTGTTATTAGTGGTATACATTATTATATTTAGGTAGGTTGTGGATAAAGCGGTAATATTGTTGGCTGCGAAAGAAAGCTTAAAATAAAATTCAGGCCATGGCTGCATAATAATAGTACTACACTGTGAAACCCCAGAAAGAGAAGCCAGCAGTCTTTGGAGGGACAGAGGCCAAAGGGCAGGATGCAGGAGCTGGCAGAAGACAGAGCGGGTGTCAGGTTAGGTCAGGGGCAGACCCATGTGCAGGCCAGAGCCCGTCAGACGGCAAAACAGAGGATGCACTCGGCAAGCTAATGAAGTCAACATTTATATTAATTATTGGTTTGATCACACAAGTTTTGCACCTGTTCCGTGAGCCTCATGAAACTAATAATTTGAATCTCATAGTCCTTGTCAACTGAGTGCATGTTTTCTAGTTAGCAGGGTTCAGCAGATGCTATGATGTGTCCTAATTGTTGCGCCTGTTGTTGCTAAAACTATACAAATTTGAAGCAGAGCACCCTTTCGTTTTTTGTTTTTCATGCATGCATGATGACCAGATTTAAAACTAGTAAATGGAGATATAAAGATCAGAGTCTCAATATATTAAATATACAATCATCAGATAGTTAATGAGTCCATGCTTGTTCAAATCCTGCTGAACTTAAAAATAAACTTCTGATAAGCAAAGCCTTAATACATCTATTAGGCATGTCTTCTTCAGACAAAACACGGCTCCAACTATTGATTTTTCACAATTTTTTAAAATATGAATGGGCAAGCTTCAACTTTAATAACAGCTCAGACAGAGACGTAGGCTAATTAACAAGATTTCAGATTTCAAGACATTGTCACGAAGCCTGCCTTGTTTTGCAGTCCATGTTTGATTTCATATTTCAGTTTGACAGATGTAAGTTTACCAAATCCTCCTCTGACTATAAAATTAACTAAAGTTGATCGAGCAGCAATAAATTGAGGTTCATGGCAATTGACTATTTATGCCAACCATAAAAACTGAAAACATAAATCTAACTAAAGAGGGTATATTCTTAGATCGTAGGCATGGCAAAAAAAGAAGATATAAAATGAAGCAGTTGCCATGGTAAAACATGATATATGGGATAAATATAATGGCTGCAATGCACCTTATAACCAATCAGAAGGTGAGAGCAGACTAGTAGAAACAAAAAGGTGAGTCACGATTTCTGTGCCTATCTTTGTCTTATATTGGGGAATGAATCCTAAATAACATAGAGCCTATAAATAGAAAATGGGTAAATGGCATCATCACACACGCACACACACACACACACACACACACACACACACACACACACACACAGACATGTTGTGCATTTTAATTGTCTCACTGTTTGAAGTAACTCAAAGTGAATATGTGATTTGTCAATTGATTCTTTTTCTCCCAGGCTATGAATAAAATGCTTTAATTATTGATGTGCTGACGTCAGATGTCCGCTTGAATGTTGTATGCAGTGCAGACCTCTTTCACCGGGCTAGCTACTTCCCCCATCCGACTCTCAAACCAGTACCCCACACCCCACCCACCCACCCCTGCTGCCACTCCTCCCCCACCAGACACCCTCATACTCCCCCATCTGACGCCCCTACCTGGCATGAATGGAACTTTAAGGGCTTACGTTGCAGCTTGCAGAGAGGTGTCGACCAATTGGAAGGAGGATCATTCAAAAATTAAGTCTCTATTTCTCTACATCTACCCTCCCCTCCGCTGCAATCCTTCCCACCAGAGGCTCGTCTGTGCCACGCCATCACAGCACTGCTACTCTTTAGAGCAATCTCTTGTTTATCTCTTGTATACCTCATCTCAAAAGACCTGGAAAGGAGTAGAGATGTGGAAAACTGGACTGTGGTCTAAATCTTGATGTGAAACCAAATGCTGCAACCTATTGCTGCATTTGTTGACAGCATCGTGAACAAATTGTGGCATTTGATTATTGTCTCATTATTAAAATCTTTGACTGTTTCATAAGGTGCCTTCCTCTTGTCACAAAATACTTGAACTTATGACCAAATGTTTCTTTGATTTGTTCAAAGAACAAAAGGAAGGAGGGGCCGTAAATCTATGCATTACATGCAGAGAAAAGAAGGAGGGAGGAAGGAGGGAAGAGGAAAAGTAATAATTTCAATGAATCACTTAATGCTGCAGGGGATATATAAATCTACATTCTAATTTGTCACTTGATGAAGATTTAAGATAAAATCTGTCTTTTGAAGTTATGATGTCTACACACAAGAGGACCAAACACTGCAGAAAAGACGAGAAAAATCTTCCAAAAACATATGTATTGAAAACTTATGAAAAAGGATTACGTAGTTATAAAGTATGACCTTCCTACTCTTAGTGGAATATATTGCTTTTGTGCTCATTGGTCATTGTGCAGAGGTTAGATAACGAACACAGCAGTGACAACAGAAAAGCTGAACTGAAGTGAACTGAATTCTTTTATTTGACATGTACTCACAATAAATATATCTCAAATTTCTCAGCCTGCTCTGGTTCTGTAAATCCAGTGTTAAGATAATATATTTTATTATTTATTTATTTTATTTGTAGAATGACCAATACTAATATTATTTATTTATTTTATTTGTAGAATGACCAATACACAAGATAGGGCTGGTGATGATGATGAAGGTGAGAACCTGTTGTATTGAACGTCTACTTTATTGTTTTTCCCTCATCACCACCAATCAATGGTTAGGGGGGTGGGGGGTAAATGATGAAGGGGTGTGCAGTAGCTTTGTGTCTGAGCCTTTCCTCAAAAATGTCTAAAGTATAGTCCTGCTAATGATGGGTGAATCACCACAGCACAGATGTGCCAGCTCTTATCTACCACTAACGGTATGTCCTGCATTAATGAGCCCCTTATCAGCATAAACTTACATTGCTGAAATACATAAGCTTTTGCTCTCTTAACCTGCGCATTGCCATATCTGGAACATACTAGAGGTTGTTGTGCAATTCTTTGTCCAACCACCAGTGTCAAGCAATGGTGTGGCTCATTGCTGCTATGCTACCAAACTATGTTACTGTGTCCATTTTCAAAACATAATTAAAATGCTCATGTGTAATGTGTAAACAGTTTCCTTTAACTAATACTTGATGACAAACCTTGTAACATCCATATTACCTTTCAGCAACTTCCTTCTTTTAATGCATGCAAAAATACAAACCTTTTGTCATAAAGATAAATAAAAAAATTGTGGGCTTAATGAGTGCTAAGCCCACCCTAAATTGTGAAGAGAAACAAAGACAGACAGGCTTTGCTAGAACTGGCGTATGCCATGGATGTGAAGAGATTCTCCTGAGGAGGTGGAGAGATGGAGGGAGGCAGAGGCACATTGAAGCAGATGCAGAGAAATGTGAGAGGGTGTCAGTGAGACTGGTGATGACGCGCTCATGGCTGCGGAGAGCTGGCGAGGCCGCGGCCCTGGCTCTGACTCACCTCATCCCCACGGGGCCTCCTGGTTGACGTCACTCAGCGTGCGCTGTGGCATTTCTCTGCTTCAACTTCTTTGTGAGCAGCAGCCACACTTGAGCCTTCCTCACATCTAAGAGACTGAAAATGTGCATTTGTGTGTGTTGGGTGAGCGTGTGTATGTTCACTTATATTCTCAGATTCAAACAAAATGCTGTCTATCTCCATCTCCATCTACACACTGAAACACACATAAATGCATGCATGTACATAAGTATATACATACACATTTGTGCACACCCACCCACGCATACACACAAACGACAGAGCACATGCACACACACACACACACACACACAGTCTCTGTCCTAATGAATCCCTCTGAACCCAGAACCAAAGCATTGTTCAATATGAGATGTTACAAACACATGGGGAAAGATGAAAGGATGACCAATAACAACGTTACAAGATTGAGCAACACAATGACAGTGACAACAGAGACATGTTTTTATGTTTCCTGTTCTTATAGGATTATTTTTTTATTGAAACTTAGCATGAAAAGTATTGGCATTACAATACATCAAATTAATACAAATACATACCTGTACATCCATACAGCGACAAATCCAATAACTGCAAACTGTGTCACAGTACAATTTACAACTTCTCCATTTTGCTGTAAATTATGAGGAATATTATGATCTGCTAGTAGACTGGTAGTTGGTCAGAAATACAAACATGCATGTGCACACACACACTGAATTTCATTTCTTTTATTCCATTGAAAGGAGCAGTGCTAGCTCAAACCTGCAAGGATTTTTCTGTGAGGGGTAGATATAGTCAGCACACAACAAAAAGGGCTCTGCAGCAAATTGTACATATTGATCAGTTCTGCTCTTTGTGGTCATCTCTTGGATGTACAAGAAGCCCTGTTGGCAGGCACCTCACTAAAGAACAGTTAGGATTTCCAGAGGTAAAACAAGAAAGTTACTTTGACAAGATATTGAAATGGTCTTTAAAGGATATTGAAATGGCCTTTACACTGTCATTGTTGATTTCAAGAAGGCCTAAATCCAGCACCTGAAGAGACAGTCTGCTTGGGGAGGCACAAGTAGTTTCTATGACATGGGAAGTGCACACTCTACTCGGAGGTGCTAGTCTGCTCTCGCATCACATGTCATCCCCATGATCTTCTGCAGCACTTTGGCTTTACATGTGCTGGATGTGGATGGAGTCCAGGCTTCACCTACATAGAAGAAAAAAGAGGCAAAAACAACTTATTGCCGCTACGGTGGTGATGGTGAATTTCCAGCTGCATATGAAAACTTTGCGGTCCCCCAGTGGCTCATCTGGTAGAGCGCATAACCATATATCAAGGGTAAGTCCTTACTGCGACAGCCTGGGTTCAAATCTGGCCCGGACACTCTGAAGCATGTCACTATCAAATAAAGGATAAATGCAAAAAGATAATTTTAAAACATTTCAAATGAGTTTACAACTCCATGGTATTTCTTTGATCTGAGAAAACCCAAATCGCTATCTCAGAATATAAACAACTCTAATAAGAGTTCTTCAAGAAATAAAACGTTGGGCTGATCCTTGACATCAAAACAGGTAGATTTTCTAAATGTAAAGGCAAAGACATGCCAATGATCCCACTAAAATACACAAATCTTCCTCTTAGACTCATGCATGCAGTCTATCCTCCATTATCATCATAGACCCATACAGAACAAATCAGAACACTTGCTTTTCTTTTAATGTTTTTGTATCATGTTTGTGGCTATAAAGGTTATTTTGTTTGTTGTCTTCATGTCTTTAGATACTTTATGTTTAGTGCAAAACCTTACACTGTAGCTCCTACAACTGCAGTCCAATCCTTTAGTCGAGTCTTCACAAATACAATTGAGTATCTGAGTATTGGTGAGTACTTTAATTCATATTCAGTTCTTGAATTTACACCTGCTTAAGCATGAATGAGTTATCGTATGAAAGTCCTCTCAATAACTGGTGCCTCAGTTTCTAATTTGTGGCAGGCAGGACAGGATCCATCAAAAAAAACAAACGCTTTGTAGTACAGTCATAGATGCAAAGTTAGTCTAAGATAAAGTATGTTGTGATCAAGAATGCTAATTTAATAGTGTGACTTGACTTTACCTGCTGGTAGCACTTTCACTTATTGTTTAAAATCTGACTGAATGTTTGAACTGTTATACAAAAATATGCTTAATGTTTCACTACACTCAACACACAACATATGGTGAATGGTTGGTGTTACGACCTGTGGTCGTGGCAACTAACGTGTGTTGCAGAGATTGCTGTGCCTGATTGGCTGCCGGCAAGGACGACCGGGATTGGACCAGCCAGCGGCGGAGAGAGCTATATAAGGAGACCGGACGAAGACGGAGGCGGCATTCTTCTTCCGCTCCCAACTCAACACTCCCTGATTTTTGCCCTGTGTTGTGTGTATGTGTGTGACAGGGAACACGAGTTGTAGCCTAGTTGGTTCTGTTAAAGTAAAATAAGTGAAAGTAGAGGTGGGCTGCTGTTTTCTTTTGTGACTATTTTCTCCTGTTTTGTCAAGTTAGGGAGGTCAGTATTTTTGTATTTTATTTTATCTTTATTTAATAGACTATCTCCTGGCAATTAGGTAGAGTCGTTTTGTTTGTTATTTTGGCCGGAGCCCACCTTGAAGTCTAAACCAATAATCTTACACTGTAAATATAGTTCACCTTTTTGTAAATAAATGCACTTTCACTTGCCAGTGTTGTGTGATTAAGGTGTATTCGGCTTGGGAGTGGAGGAAGGTGCTCTTTTCATGTTGTGACCCTGGTTTCTCCTAGACGGGGTCGTAACAGTTGGTAAGAAGCGTACAATCATCTGCATAGATGTGTCAAAGGTTACTCAAAGTTAGAGTCAACAGAAAATCCTGATGAACATTTCTTAATATGAATTCTTATTTTATATTAATTTGACATACACTATATTACCAAAAGTATTCGCTCACCTGCCTTTACTCATACTATGAACTGAAGTGCCATCCCATTCCTAACCCATAGAGTTCAATATGATGTCGGTCCACCTTTTGCAGCTATTACAGCTTCAACTCTTCTGGGAAGACTGTCCACAAGGTTGAGGAGAGTGTTTATAGGAATTTTTGACCATTCTTCCAAAAGCGCATTGGTGAGGTCACACACTGATGTTGGTCGAGAAGGCCTGGCTCTCAGTCTCCGCTCTAATTCATCCCAAAGGTGTTCTATCGGGTTCAGGTCAGGACTCTGTGCAGGCCAGTCCAGTTCATCCACACCAGACTCTGTCATCCATGTCTTTATGGACCTTGCTTTGTGCACTGGTGCACAGTCATGTTGGAAGAGGAAGGGGCCCGCTCCAAACTGTTCCCACAAGGTTGGGAGCATGGGATTGTCCAAAATGTTTTGGTATCCTGAAGCATTCAAAGTTCCTTTCACTGGAACTAAGGGGCCAAGCCCAGCTCCTGAAAAACAACCCCACACCATAATTCCTCCTCCACCAAATTTCACAGTCGGCACAATGCAGTCTGAAATGTACCGTTCTCCTGGCAACCTCCAAACCCAGACTCGTCCATCAGATTGCCAGATGGAAAAGCGTGATTCATCACTCCAGAGAACGCGTCTCCACTGCTCTAGAGGCCAGTGGCGGCGTGCTTTACACCATTGCATCCGACCCTTTGCATTGCACTTGGTGATGTGTGGCTTGGCTGCAGCTGCTCGGCCATGGAAACCCATTCCATGAAGCTCTCTGCGTACTGTACTTGGGCTAATCTGAAGGTCACATGAAGTTTGTAGCTCTGTAGCAATTGACTGTGCAGAAAGTCGGCGACCTCTTTGCACTATGCGCTTCAGCATCCGCTGACCCCTCTCCGTCACTTTACGTGGCCTACCACTTCGTGGCTGAGTTGCTGTTGTTCCCAAACGCTTCCATTTTGTTATAATAGAGCTGACAGTTGACTGTGGAATATTTAGGAGCGAGGAAATTTCACGACTGGATTTGTTGCACAGGTGGCATCCTCTGACAGTTCCACGCTGGAATTCACTGAGCTCCTGAGAGCGGCCCATTCTTTCACAAATGTCTTGTTTCACAGTCTGCATGCCTGAGTGCTTGATTTTATACACCTGTGGCCAGGCCAAGTGATTAGGACACCTGATTCTGATCATTTGAATGGGTGAGCGAATACTTTTGGTAATATAGTGTAAGTACATTTTCTCTAACTGGATTTTTCAAGATGGACAGATTCAGTGATTCAACGATGCATGGTGGGCACACGGGGGATGAAGTAATAGCTAAGATGATGTATTTAGGAGAGTGATGGCTTCAAAGAAAAAATGTTCAGTTGTCTGGTGGTCCTGGTGCTGATGGAGCAGAACCTGGGGCTGGATGGAAGCCTCCTGAAGAGGAAGTGAGCTGGGTGTGATGGAGCCATCACTATCCTACTGGCCTGCTCTCTGGCTATGGCATTATGCAGAACATTCACAAGCAACTTTTTCTGTCTTGTGAGTTGCCTAGGTGTTTGCAGGACATGCTCCAGTCTGTGTTTTGTTTTGCGTTTGGCAGAGGCTGCGGGGTACCACACAGTGATGGAGGAGGTGACCACACTCTCGACGGTGGCTCTGTAGAACTGGGTATGAATCTTCGGGTTCATCTTCTGTTCTGCTCTGCTGCTCACAGAAGGTCACCTTAGAATCATTCAAAAATGATCAATCAACAAATAGTTTAAAACTGAAAATGATTTCTGAAATAATATGTGGTCAGCATGTTTTTGTGTTGTACAAGATGTTTACATGTAAACAAATATACATGCTACCAACAGGCTAACAATGCAATAAGTTAATTTTGCACTGACATCATATTCAAAGTCAGGTCATTTTGCCTGTTTTTAACCAATTTTGCCTTCCAAGCATATGGCAGTTCAGCAAGTCACTGACGCAGGGCGTCAGTGGCTAAAAATGGGCAAAGTAAGCACAGGAAAACATCTGAATATGTAATCTCAGCCAAACTTTATAATTTTCCAGGATCTTATGACAATTTAAGACATTTTATGAGTTTTTCAACTCAGTTCAATTAAATTTTATTTGTATAGCATCAAATCATCGCAAAAGTTATCTCTTGGTGCTTTACAGAATTTTCCGTGTTTTCCATGATTGGAAAACTAGTCCATAAATTTGGATTCCCCATGGGATTTCCACATTTCCAGGACACGTGAACCCTGTCTTGAGTGCAGTGCATACAATATATGGCCAATGGTCTACACACTGGAGGGACTGAGCTACTTACCTTTGGACCCATTGTTAACTTGAGGTTCACAAAGTTCCCTATGTCCCCATGGGGAAACTGGTCTTGAGCTCTTCATATAATACAAATACACAGTATAGATTCACAATAACAAAGGAAAGAAAAGAAAAAAAAACCCAGCTGAATAGATAAAGGAATAGATAAATACCGAGTAGAATCTATCAGCGTCAACTAAGCAAATATAAGCAAATTAGATCGTAATGTCTCACTAGCGCAGCAGTGTCCAGGCTGTCCACTGTGGACAGCTGCCAAATACCAGCCATTGCCAAAATACGGACGTCATGAGCAGGAGCCTGGCGAGTTGTGTGAACCTAAACTTCTACAAGTCTTCTGCCAAACAAAAAAATAAAATCAGAGCTATGACAAACACAAACTGCATATGTGCTAATATGTTCAGTTACTATAGCTAATGTTAGCACAACACTAGCTAATGTGAAAGTGATATAAATAAAACTTGCCATTCACACACATTTTTGAAGCACACTAGGCTCTCATTCAGAATCAGAGTTTAACTGAGGTTTAAACGTGTAGGGCTGTGTTTTGCCAGTGTTGCCATCATGGGATGGGCCGCAAGGTTTTGCAGGTTGTTCACCTGGGGGAAGGAGTTGGCGGTGTGGGTGTATCTCTGAGGGGTGCTGCAAATTTACATATTCATTAGATTCTCACATACTCATTGAGGATTAGAAAGCAGAGGGGCTTGTGAGCCATTTTCAGTAGTTTACTAAACTTTTGCTGCAGAACAAACAGATAAAACAATTAAATAACCACAGAATTTTTCTAAGGATGTAGTATACATCTGGAGGGGGTCTTTAACTGTGATGGCATTTAAAAATTTGTAATATGAAATAATTTTCAGGTAGAATCAAATCACACCCCACCCCCACGCTCATCCATGCATCCACCCACTTTTTCTGTCCTTAATTCAATGGTAATTGTGTCTGTTAATAAGTAATAGTGCCTAAACTGTGCTGTCATGTTGTAAAGACATAGAAGTATATGTCTGCATGTATGATTTCACTTCTTGCAGTATTGTTATGGTGATAAAAACAGTTTTAACAAATTTGGCTCTTCATTATGTAAACATAAATGCAAAAATAGATTTTAACTTAAAATGCCATTACTGTCTGTAGCTCTGGAAAGGACCTCCAACCAATCAGCTTGTCATCAGTTAGCAGGCTGAGAGCTGAAGACTCAGTGGACGAAGCAGGATTGTGTCCTCTGGGGCAGCTGTTTGTTTGTGCTGTGACTTGAGCCAGGAAAACTGATGACCATCTGTCTACGAGGCTCTGTTGGTCATGTTTATTTGTCCTTGATATTCTGGCAAAAGGCAGACAAGTCTTTGTCCATCAACCTTTGTCACCAGCATTTGTAAGTTAACCTAAATTTACACTCTGCAAAATCCACATTGCTATTGTGGCTTGTAGCACATAGGAACATTCAGTATTTTTTTTTTTTTTTTAACTTCTGGGTGTAAGTAAAGGTGGTATATATGGACCTCGCAGTTGCATCTTGAATCTGAAAGCAATTACAGCTGGCACCATCTTAGAGATCCATTGGAGAATTTGCTGTGCACAAATAGAGGCTCAATATATAACACCTGGGACAGAAAAAAAAAACCTTATCTGAAAAAGATGGTGCAGGTGTAAACCTGTTAAGTGATGTTACATATAAAAGTGGACTGTCTGGTACACTGTGACACAGTGAATGTTCTTGCCTTTTGCCTTCATGCCTACACCCAAACACTCCAACTTGTGGCTGGAGAAAACTTAAGAGTGCAAAAAACTAGCTAATGAAATAACAAACTAGCTACCAGCAGATTGCAGCCCCGATGGACTGGTGACCCGTCCAGGGTGTTCCCCTGCCTTCTGCCCAGTAAGCACTGGGATAGGTTCCAGCACCCCCCACCACCCTTACAAAGATAAGCAGTTTGGAAGATGAATGAATGAAGGAAGGATTACAGCACCAGGAGCAACCTAGGCACACTGATTTTTTCTCAGTTCATTTAGTCTTATGCTGTTTGTGTAATGGTGATTTGTCAAAACTGTAAAGAAAAAAGTTATCTAAAGAATCTTTAACGATGTCCAGTCCGTGCAGTTGAAATAGTCTTGTTATAAGTTTTAGGAAACGCAATCAGCTGCTCTCTGGTGTTGTTGCTCTTGAGCTGTGGGTCTTCAAGAACAAGAGTTTTTAATATGCCACACGCCAAAAGTCATTTCTGTACAGAAACCCTGAATAATGCTGAAAGTCTTTTCACCTGCCAATGTCACATCCTGGCCTTGATATGTTGTGAAAAGGGCTCTACATCACGAAACACAATCACAGCACCACCTGCAATTCTGCCTTGGATACAAAACACAGCCTCTGAATACTGTCAGTGAGGACAGAAGAACTCTTTTTCTTCATTTGTAAAATTGGGGTTGTAACCAGGGTTGGACAATTAGCCAGAGAGCTAAAAGAGATCCAAATCAATCAAATAAATCAAATCAATCACAGGCAGACTTCATTTCAAATCAGACCTTTCACTATGACATATTGTATACCTCCTTACCTCACTTACCAAGAATCTATAATCTGCAAGACCATAAGATAGAGCAGTTGTTCAACATATGACAGGGGCAATGCATTGTACAGTACAGGTAGAGCTGGCAAATATGGCCTAAATAGCTTATGTAAGAGTGAAATAGTCTAAGACCCACCCCCTGTTCAAGGATGCATCTTTGAACACACATTCTCAAGGGGCTCAAATGAGGATCTCATTAAGGTTAAACACAACAACCAAATTCCATTTCAGTGCCAAGGAACATGTTGGGCTATAATTGGTGTGTGCCTTATCTTAACCTAGACACCTTACATTTAGGCTTACATATTATGGATTTACAGTGTTAAGCATTTCTTATACAGACTTTGGCAAAAACTGAGTATGCTCAAAGGCTCGCCATATTGGATGCACAGAAAGCTGTAGCATTTTGCACTATATCCACAAGTTACTAACAAACATTGCCATTTAGGGGGAAAGGTGAATAGTTTCCATTTATGTGGATCAGGATGGAACATGTCTGTATTAAAAGGTCAGCATGAAGGGAAACTATCCAGGGTACTCCCAAGTGGAGAGACCTGTTGTCTGTGAACAAGGACTATGTCAGGTCATAAGAATCAGGCAAGAAATGCACAGAGCCAGGTTGGGTGCTGCTGATGACTGAGGGCACTGTGATTCAGTGGAAGTCATTCCAAACACAAGATTAACACAAAGGGCCGCAAAACATATTATCATGAAGTCTATAGGTCAACATCTGCATGGATATACTAGATCATTTCCAAAATCTGGGGAATAATGTACCAATTGGATGCCTTACATCTTTTGTCGTGCCATTCAACACAGGGGTGGGGGTAAGAGGGTACGTGACCAGTCTGCAACCTTGTTGAAGTATTGCACCTCCTAGTGATTTCTTTCTGTTCTTCCTGGCAAGAGTGCAGAGAGAATACAAGACATGCACGACAGCAGGATCTGGAGAAAAGAACCTAACCTAACTTCCAGTGTTGTCTTTGCTCTCGCCTAGCCCACTCATAGGCCACCTTTAGCTGTCCTGCAACATGCACGTCTAAAATACCTTCCCTCCTGATCTTTTCACATGAGGAAGAAGTTTGCCTGAAGTGCTTTCTGTCAGAAAACACTTGAGACTTTCTGACAGAAAGGCCATCCCTAAGCCCAACTCTAACCTAACCTCTGTTCCTAACAGATAGATCCACAGAGAGAAAGCACTTGAGGCAAACTTCGTCCAGTGCTGATCTTTTCTCCCTCACCTACAAGCACAATCTCAGTATCTTCTTTCATATCCAGCAATGACATAATCTCTACCTGTACTGTTCTCAGTGGCTGCTGGTAGACACCTAGAGAGAACAGCAAGGACCCCAGAGCCGACCCCTGAGGGATACCTGCATGCCGAGTGCATGGCACACTGTGGGTGTCCAAGCTACTTCTTGATGTATGTAGTGGTATCTCATACACTGCCAAAAGCCACATTAGTATACTTGCCACTCCTCACATATTCTCAAGCTTATTTATGACAATATCTTAATTTTTCATTTTTTTTCCAGTCAGGTACAGCACTGATGCAGTGGCATGAGAGCAGAGGCATTCAGCACAGTGCTTAAATGTATGCATAGTAGTTGCAGTGCAGTGTAGCACCTGCCCTTTAAGTGAAAATGTTATGTTAACATGTCTTTCCAGTGTAAATGTAAAACCCGGAGGCCGTAGGGCTTAAAACAACTAAAACCTAAGACTAATAAAACCAGGCTTCGTAATAATATTTTAAAAGGACTAAAAATGACAACGCCACCTAGGAGGGAGCCTAGGACTCTAAAAACAAGTTCGTGAAATCAAGCAGCAGAGTTTCTAAAATTACCACCAGAACAGAGAGTACGGTACAAAGAGGTTTAATTAAACAATTATTTTGCCCCAACTCACAGTCACCACAGACCCCAGGAGTCTATAAAGTCTCTTGCTTCTTGCAGAGTCTCGGCACCGATCTGCGGGTCCTCGCGTCACACCACCGCCACAGGGTCAGCTCCGGCACGGCACCTACGGGCACAAAGGACTCGGCGAGTATCAGTCCGCAATAACAAGCGCAGGGTAGCTCTATACGTCAAGACACACATAGACCGCCAAGGAAACGATAATATTCACGGTTGTCCCGGGTCGCGAGTACGACTGGCGACCCAGGCCGGAGTAAAAATGGCGTTGGCGGTCAGTCTTGCAGCCCCGTTGCGCTGTCCGGGGGAAACCCCTCGTCTGGTCTCGGTCTCGGCTGGTTGTCTCCTCCGTCGCCGCCACGCTACCGTCGCTACCGCCCTACAGGACAGGTGTGTTTGTTTCTGCCCCGCGCCAACCTCCTCTCCCTCTGCTGTCGGGCCTCTTCTTCCTGTGCTCCCGCTGTTTAGCCCTCCTCCCGCCACGGATTGGCCGAGGGAGTCCTCCTCTCCTTCCCTGAGCGGCCGCTGTCGATCAAGTCCGCTACACGTGCAGGTTATTCCTAATCAAGTCCAATTAAAGCTAGAAGGATGTACAGTTCCGCATGCACATAAAAACAGTAACACAATAAAGCCCAAAGCATAAAAACTAAGTTAAAATAAATAAAATCATGCATAAATAAGTTTAAGAACAAGCATAAAACTGCAACACCACACAATAAAAAAAAACATCACTTCTGCCTTATTACTTAAATTTCGGGCAGTTCTTGTTGTTCGTTATTTTCCACAATTCACCATCAAAATTGGATCACTAGAGTTAATTTTTTTTTCTACTACTTGCAGAAGGGTAAAACATCTGGTTGTAACTTAGAGTCTTAGAGGTAATTTGTGTTCTATTTTAACCAACCATCGCCTGGCAAATCCAGTGCCCATCTGTGTTTATTAAGAAAATTTCTAGATTCGACTCAGTGCCCATTAAATTAGGCTTTTGGTGGTACATTATTTGGGCTGTAAGCATGGGTGGACTGGCCATCGGGCATACCGGGCATTTGCCCGGTGGGCCGCTGTGCTACGTGGGCCGACAGTCCCCCGACACTTTTTTTTTTTTTTTTTAAATTATCATTTAAATAGCTGACCTGCCCATACAACCAGTAGATCAGCGGCCCGATTGACACTGGGCTGGCCCAATCACATTGCTAAACAACCCCTTTTGCATTGTTTGGTCCCGCCTCCATAATCATTTCGGCAAATAAAGTCATTGCAAGAGTTTGTTTACTCAGCACCGGGCCGGCCCTTGAGACACGCTGCTCTGCGGCCCATTGGTTATTTTTCTTCACTGACACGGGGCTGGCCCAATCATATCACGAGCCTGTGGCTCGGTGCGCCGGTGTGCAGTGCAACGCGGGTCGAACGTTATATAGGATCTACTGAGATGGAGAGGAAATGAAAAAGTGGCAGAGAGAAACTGCGAGAAAAAAAGCGGCTGTCAATTTTCAAACCGATCGGACTTTTTCGCTTTCGGAGTTTTTCATAATTTATCAGCATGAATAAAGTGTGAGCCCAAACTATGCAAAAGGAATCTCATCCCCTTTGGCAGAGTGGATAGTGCCTCCGTCTTACATTCTGGAGTTCAGGGGTTCAATTCCCCCAGACAAGGATGCGTTTTTACTTTCGTACCTAACTTTGTTGTTAACCATGAGAGTGAAGTGATTCTTATTATTCTGCCTGTCATTGGCTAGATGACACACACAGTGGCATTTAGGGTTTCTGTAATTTTCATTTCTGTACTCTGTGAATTTGTTTTGTAACCCAGGTGCTAAATTATTATTATCATTATTATTATTGTTATTATTATTCTGCCTTGTTTTTTTTTTTTTTTTTTTTTTTGCCTTTTTTAATGCCTTGTTCTAACTTTATGGGTAGATATATATATACCAATCGATTTAAACACGGATTTGTGTGGTATACTTTGTCACCATGATCTTCCTACGTGCAGTCTGGGCTCATTTTCCATTCATGTTGATAGGCACCTGTACTTACTAATCTGAAGTAGATGCCCAAAAGGTGTTGGCCCGTTGTGGCCTGTTCAATAGAATAAAAAAGTTCCAATTCATCTATTGTATTTTATTGTTCCACTATAGTACTATAGGCCAGTATGACTGGGGCAGCCAAGTAATTTGACATAATTGAACAATTTTTTAAAAAGTAATGTAATAGTTGATTTTCCTGGTAATTAATTACTTTGACAATGATATAACTCTGTTACTTTTTAGTAGAAGTACCTAGTAACTATAATTAATTACTTTTTCAAAGTAATATGCCCAACACTGCTGATGACAGCTAACTAATTGCATGGCATGATGGCTTTAAAGAGTTGCACAGTTGGTATACACATTCAAGAGAGCAAAAAGACCGGAAAGGTGTGCGTGATCGAATGTGGTGGGCCGGTCTGGTCCAAAATGCCCGGGCCGATTTTTTGTCCCAGTCCGCCCCTGGCTGTAAGTGTGTACTTGATTGGTCAGACTGGCCTACTAATTCGTAAGTGAAAGAATGCCAGAAACAGTTATAATTCATTGCATATTTTTTTGATTATCTAAAATCTGTAATGCAACAACAGGTAGCTTAACACCTTATCTCTGCCAGATCCATGTCAACTGCATTTTTCACATGCACGTCACTAATGCAACACTCACAACAGACACGCTGCTATGATAATCAATGCTGCTGTCTCCACCAGTGCTTTTTAAAAACATCTCAGGTCCATCATACACACGGGCTGCTTATGCTTAGGATTCAAGTCTATTTTCACACATTTGATGCATGTCTAAAATCACCCACTCCCCCACTGTCATTTGAAGATGAGTTGCTGGAAGATGCTTCATGAAGCGTATCCAGTGTAGACATGGGTATTGGGAGAATGGAGGACCCAGATGTGGCCATGTTTGGGAACAAACATGGTCTCTCATTGGTGGTCTCTCCACCAGAGGAGCATATCACAGTTCTCTCCCTTGGTGTCTGGTTTGAACTTGATTTCTCTGCTAACTTCATCACCTGGTGGTGTGTTTTCAGGACTGGAATCCTCTCCATCAGATACAGTTTGTCCCTGCCAGAGCCCTGAGATCCTGTGGCTCTCCTACTTGTTCTGACATCCTGGACTAAAGCCTACGGCAAAGTTGCTTGTAGTTGGTTCCCACTTTTCAAACAGTCTCATACGATAACTGAACGATAATTGAAGACCCACATTTTTAGCTTGGCTTTAATTTTAGTACTGCTCCAGTTCTACCTATTACCTATTATTCTATCTACCTCATGTTCTTTTCGTTGATTTTAACCTTTTATGTTTTGTTTTGACTTATTTTTCTTTTTTAATCTTTTTCAGATGTTTTGTTATGAAGTGCATTGTGTTGCATTCAGTTGTATGAAATAAAATTCAGTTGAATTGAAGAATACAAAGACACACTTGCCTGATTAGCATTATTTTCACTATGAACCAGTGCAGGACCCTAACTTACTCTATGCCAGCTCAGGTGATCTCATGATGATGATCTTGCCCTTGCAATACACTGGAGCAAGTCAGTGAATAGAAATAAAATAAAAATAGGTGTAATTTGCTCTCTCTGTTTAGTCTTTGGTAAAATGCTGGCAGCAGCATTTTGCAGGAGTTGTGTTAGGCTATGGCTAAATGTTTTTCCCTGTGACCCTTGTTGATGTGCTCTCTTTGACCCTGCTTCAAAGAAATTCAAAACAAATGGATGGACAGAGTCTCCATCAACTTAGGATCAGCTTGTCCACAGACTCATTGATATTTTTGGCAGACCAGAAAGGAGCACATAACAGAAGCCCACCTGACAGAGCACAAAGACATGTTTAAGTTTCTCAGAGACTTTAGTGATATGCCAGTCAGACCATGTAGTCTATCAATTACAATCTCATGATCTACAGTGCAGCATCTAATAACAGTAGAAGATACATTTTCTTGGATCCAAATCACTTGCAGGTCATTTACTATTTTTATCACTCAGTGCTGTGATGGGAACTGCAACATGACTGACTGTTTTTTGGCCAGACTATGTGTAAATAATCACTGAGAAGCTTAAACACCACAATTTTACCAAGAAAAGGTAGATATGAAATTATCAGATAGTTGTATTGCATTGGTGATTGGCGATCAAAAAAAAGTGTGACCATGGAGGTTCTTCAAACTTTTGGGGAAAATGAATACTGCATGATTATGTGTGTAAAACATGGCTGTTGAAAAAACAAAACAAACAAACAAACAAACAAACAAAAACAATGATGCAATTTGCTACACCTATTTGCAGAGAGAAGCTGAAGAGAGATTTGAGGAGTGGGGTCTGTCAGAGTTTGAAAAAAAAAAGAAAGAAAATTTGGGTTTTCTCTATTTTCTACGATGTTGGAGACGGACGGTTTCCTGGTAAGCCTCTTTCCTCAGTTAGAGTGTTTGAGTGTGTCTTTGTAAGTGCCCTAATGAGAATTAAGCTTAGTTTCCCTCCACCTCCTCTCTGCTTTATGGTAGTATTTCTTAAGCTGCTAAATATGTGCAGCATCCCTCCAAGGAGCTTTAACCTTACTGGAGACAGATTTGTTTTTACTGGAGCAACAATGATGATATATCTAGTAAGTCTGCAGGGTTAGATTCTCCACTCCAGTGTCACAGGATGATGACTCTGTAGGTGTTATCGAGTTGGACACAGGACTTATGAAGGAATAAGCAATGGCTTTGAAATAAAGCTTACTAATAATTCTATCAGTATTAACCAGATCTCTTGCCAGTGTCATAAGAAACTGCTGAAGTCAGTACACAGTCAGTTAATGTGGTTCAATGTGGAACAATGATGGTATTGTGATTGCTATCAGGGAAAGAAAACAGATTTGATACCATTATTGATTGAACTACATATATCAGCCCTAAGAAATACACTACTCACAAAAAGTTTGGGATATTCGGCTTTCGGGTGAAATTTCAGGATGAACCTAAAATGCATTATAACCTTTACAGGTGAACTTAATGTGACCTTCTGTAAACGTTTGAATGCACATGTCCAACTGTTCAGTGTTTCAGTACTTTTTGCACAAGTTGCTATTCTCTAACAAGGAGTTTAACAGCAAAATTCACATCAGGTGTTTGATGCTCCAGCTCATCGAGGTCGTATCATTAGGGAACGGCTGCTGGAGACTGGGGTACCTCAAATGGAGTGGCCTGCACTTTCTCAGACCTGCATCCCATAGAAAACCTCTGGGATCAGCTGAGTCGCCGTGTAGAGGCTCGGAGCTCTGTACCCCAGAACCTCAATGTCCTGAGGGCCGCCCTTCAAGAAGAGTGGGATGCCATGCCTCAGCAGACAATAAGTCGACTTGTGAACAGCATGAGACGTCGTTGTCAAGCTGTAATTGATGCTCAAGGGCACATGACAAGTTATTGACACTGACATTTTTTGTTGTGGTATATCCACCACTGTTGTTGGCTTTTGTTTCAAGAAATTGTTTGAGATGAGGAAATCACCAGTGTATGCTTCTACTTAAATGCCCTACTTTCATGATATAATATCACTGTAGCGTGAACTTTTTATATTTTCAATAAATTTCACCCAAAAGCCAAATATCCTTAACTTTTTGTGAGTAGTGTATGCTTCCTGCACTTAATTCACTTGTATGTGGAACCAACTTAGTGATTACAGTGGACCAATATCTAGATCCGTAGAAAAGTGTTTGAGGTTGGGATATGGACAGAATGAGTGACAGAAGTCTGACGGTAAGTTTCCAAATCAGAAAGCTGTTTACACCTTTAGAGAGAAAGAAAATAAAAATTACAACCTAAGCCAGCATTCCATTAAACTAAAGAAAACACTTCTGCCAGTGTACTGTAGTCAAAATTCTATTCACAGCCATAGCATTTGGCAGCCATAATACCAAAGCCTATAAAGAGAGAGAGCCAAGCCACAGCCATTTACTGAAGAGTGCAGTGCAGTCTGTTGGCCATCGGGGGCAGTAATGAGCACCTGCTAAACAGAGGCCAATGGGGCTAAACACTATAAAATGATCACTGCATTTGATTCTACTTATTTACCTGTAACTGGACTACTACTGTCATTGTTACATGGCCAAAAATTTACAATGAAGATACAATTATAAGCTGACATGAACTTGATGGTTGTAAAATTATTGCAATTTCAGAGGATTTCTGCTGGGCTACATGGTGTTGACTGGTGGCATAACCAGAGGGGGAAATTTTTTTTCCTCAATGCAGATTTCATCTGAGCATGTAGAAATGTGCATCTTCTTAACTACTGTCTGTTTTTTTTTTTTGTTTTATTATTTATTTATTTATTTTAACAATGCACATGTGACAAGTGCAACTATAAGCCCTGACAACAAGTGTGACAACACCACCCTAGGACTTTCACCTAGAGAATACCCCCTTTCACAGGTTCTCGTAATGCAAAGAAGAAGCAGAGGCGTGAATTTCCAGTTTCAACCTTTGTTTTATTCACACACCAATCTACTGAATTTCAATAATGCACAAGATTGAGCCAATGTACAATTCTCTCTCTCTCTCTCTCTCTCTCTCTATATATATATATATATATATATATATATATATATATATATATATCTCCTTTGTTAAAAAGATCGCCATAGGTAAATGAGTACCAGTACTGGTGGGGAATTGTCAGGGAACCTACAGGAGTGAGAAGTGAGGGAGGAGGGGTCACCACCACCAGGTACAGAGGAAGAAAGGAAGTCACACACACAATGCAAAACAAAAAAGGGCACAAGAATTAAAACACAGCAACTTAAGCATGTAAATAAAACCCGAAATAAGACCCTCCACCCAGTGATTCACCACCTGTAAGCGTATGACGGCCCACCGGTACTGACACTAATCAAGCCCCACAGAGTTGGTTTATAAAAACAAACAAACAAACAAAACCAATAAGTTACAGGAACTGACTATCAAAAATTAATCCATAAAAAAGCACAGTAACACGAACAAGTTTGTGGAAGGGCAAAAACAGCAGTGGCCAGCGCTCCTTTGACACAGCAATAACTAAGCCATGGCCGGCATCATTTCCCTGTTCCAATAAACATAATTGTAATAGTTAGAACATCAAATAGTAAAAATATCAAACAAAACATACCAAAAACAACTTAAACATACCTGGGGCCTGCAAGTTTAGGACCAAACCATTCATTCAAATGGGATCTGGCACACAACACTGTTTTCAAACAACTCCCCTTTCTGCAACCACCTGTATAGATGAGGGACGCATTAATGCAAGCCCCCACAATACAATCACACCAGCAACACAAATGTGTACCTTAGTTGAATCTATATCCCTCAAATGTGGAGTAGAGGCAGTGAGGCAAACCCTGCTGCTGGCTTCTCACAGCCATAAAACCAATAGAAAATCAAACCAATTAAAACACTGCATCAGTAAGCATAAGAGCACAATCCACTGAAATAATTGAGACTATCCACCCCTATTTTATCCTAGTCTCTGCAGCATTCACTCGACATAATGAAAAGGTAAAACACGTGTTGTATCTAAATGCAGCCTAATTTATTGTATTTTCTGTAGGCCTACCAATACACAGGAGAATGGTAGTATTTTAAGGGCCATCATTTATGTTCTGCACTGTAATAAATTACCAGCATTTCACAATAATTAACAGTATTATTTTACAGTAACTTGTTGCAATTAAGTTCCCCTGTAATATCCCAATGAATACCTGTAAAAACTACAGTATCCTTGGATTTTACAACATTTAACTGTTATTTTACAGTAAAATCCTGCAAATCAAAACACCCCTGTCATATCACAAGGTCTGTAATATCACAGCAACAAAGTAAAAAAAAAAAAAAAAAAAAATACAAGGATTTCACAGCATTCAACAGTATTATTACAGTGAAAGTTTGTATTCAAATATTCCCTGGTAAGTCACATGACATAACCAAACTCAGCACTGAACCTGAAGAGGCCATTTCCCTCTTCTCTTCTGGGCTGAATGGAGAAGGTGAGCTGCATGCAGAACGTCTGTTTGCAGGACACCTATGGTATTTTAAATGATATTAGCACTATCAGCTAACTAGTTAACGTAACATTTGCCCGTGTGGTCTGATATAGGCTAGCTAACGCTAGCTAGCTAACGTTAGCATTTGCTATTTACCACAGCCGATCTTATTATTTAAACTTGAATACCTAAATACTGTACATTATGCTTTTACTGAACTGTTGAGTGTGCATATGATAAGATTATGAAGGATGATGACTCAACTTGATAAATGCTGCCTGCAATACATAAGTCTATTTAAAACTGAAACTATCTTTGCTTATTAACAGGTACTTCTTGGGCATCAATCCTGAAAGAGGCTCAAAGACCAGGAAGCGGACAACAATGAACCCTCATATGAGCACCTTTTGAGGAAACTAATGGACTTTGAGTGGGAATCATGTTTTTTTTTTTTTTTTTGAAGACAACTTTGCACTACAAGATTTTTGTACAACGCTGTTGCGTGTGGATTATAGAATGTTTGAGACTGAGAGGAGCGCCTGACCCCTTCACGCAGGGCCAAAACCACCATTTCAACATTGGGGGGGGACAGATGTTGAATTTGCTATTGAATTGCTAATATATTCCAGCAATATTGGGGGGGGCATTGTTGGAGTGGACGTTTGAGTGGACGTTTGGTCCCTGCCTTCATGACATCCCTTCATCGCTCTCTCCCTTCCTCTCTTGCCTTGCCATGTAAGCCTCATTCCCATCCTCTTACTGTTATTGTGACACAGCTCGGTAGTTGAATGGCAAGTTTCTGCACAGTTTCTCTGCATTTTAAGATGGCTTTGAAAAGTTTGACTAGGACTAGGAAGTTGAATTTCTTGAATTCTTGAATTTCTTGGTATTTATGTTGAATAACCCTTTATTTGTAAATAAATATGCCATTGGGCTAACATTGACTTTACCTCAGAGTTGTGTGTTAGTGTGTTAATTGTACAATGATTGTAAATTCACAGTAAATGGAAACTTCATCTGCATTACTTTCATAGTAAATTACTGGCCAATTTTTGCATGATTTCCACAGTATACATAGTAAATTCACAGTATTACTGTCAACTTGTGCATTACTTTCACAGTACACACTGTAAAAGTACAGGGTCTTGTTGTAATGATGTACAGCAAAAGGTTGTAATTCCCCAGTAATGCACTGTAATATCACAGTAATTGCTTTGTCACTGAAGCTGTGAAGTTACAGTACACAGTTGTGCTTTTACAACAAAGCATTGTAATATGAGTACATTTCACAGTATATTGCTGTAATCCTTACTGTGAAAGTCATGCAAAACTTATCCAATAATTTACTGTGAATTCACAGCGAAAAATTTCGCAGTGTGATGGTCAGAACTTAAACCATACGGATGGTCAATGAAACATTTTCAACACATTAGCCTCTTCCATAAAAACTGTATGCTTTGTTTTTTGTGAAGTATCACAGAGAAAATGTACCCAGGCGACACATTCTGCAGCACATCATGGAGGAGAAGGATTGCAGAATAAGAAATCTGTGACTGCAGGACTTGTCTGAGTGGGTGGATGGATAGAGAGTTAAACCAGCAAATAAGGCCATACTTATATATATATATATATATATACACACACACACACACACACACACATATATATATATATATATATATATATATATATATACATATATACACACATATATATATACATATATATATATATAAGATATATATATATATATACACACACACACACACACACACACACACATATATATATATATATATATATACATATATATATATATATATATATATATATATATATACATATGAAGCACACATTAGTTTGTACACGTTTGACATTTAGGCTATGATCCAAATGATTTCTGATGTCAATGACAGTTACAGGTGAATCAACAAATTGACCACTGTCTGTCATTATGGTTTAACAACTGAGGCAAACCAACCTTTCCATACTGAGACATTTCAAGCCAAAGATTTGTCCTTATCCTCCGCACAGATAAGCACTTACAGATCAAGATAACCACCTCACATTAAAAACATGAAATTTCCAAGTACGTCTCACAAAACTGCATAAGCAGCTTAGCAGGACAATCCACTGTGGGAAAAACACATAAAAATGTTACAGAATGAGAGCATCTAACAGAGAGGAGACACTGTTATTCAAGCCATGTGAGATAACCAGATGTGAGCTCGAAAGACCAAAGATGCTGTAGCTTTGGATGTTGAGTTTATGGATGTTGAGATCATCATTGACACTGTTGAATGTGCTCCGCCTTAACTACATTTGGATGGCAATCTGATGTTTGGCAGCTGACTGTTGTAGAAGGAAGTCACAACAGCATCAGTTTCTAAGTCAGAAAATGACCAAAAAGTCATAACAGGCTACAGCAGTGGGTCTAAATGTTTTTGGCTTGTGACCCCTTAAAACAAAGCCATGCCTGCTCATGACCCCCTGTCACAGGTTGCATATGCAGAGTGGTGAAGAGTCCATCTAAAAAAATGACTTCCTGTTCAGGCTATTTCATTTGCTTGATTATCAACAGAGGCGTTGCGTTTTAAATCTTCTCAGTATTTCACAAGGAAACTGTGGAAAAAAATAATCATGATAATTTGCATATTAAACATGTTTCGCTCCCAAATGTCTTAATCATCTTGCGACCCCCACATTGAGAACCACTGGGTTACAGCGCCGGTGTGTAATGTGTTGGCTTCGTCCCTTGTTTATGTAGCTGCAGCAATTTCACAGGCCAACTGGGCTCACACTGAGGAAGTAACCATTAAAGGCAGGACTGAGGCTTTCCTGAACTATAGAGAAATTTACACTTGCACAAACTCTATCGTTTTAACCTGTTTAGTTTGTGCCTTAGATTCCACTGTCTTTCTGGAGAATGGTGGTTCTGTATGAGCCAAATTGACTGCTGCTGAGAATGATGCAGGCTTGTACCCAGACAGGCAATTTTCCTTACGGTGGGATAATGGCACTAAGGTAGGGGGTGGTTGGTTTAGTCATACACACCTACTTGAAAGGTGGTGGTTTTATTCTGCTGCTACCATCCAATATATCACCTCACTGCTGTTGATTACAGATCACTCCTGGTCTCTGGGTTTTGTTCTCTTACCTCCTACATCCTGAGTTAATGGTAGTTTCTCCTTCCCAGTGTAATTTCCTGTCAAGGACCAAGTTATATTTTGTTATTTTCACCACTATAAAAGAAAGGCACTGGATATTTTTGTCATCCGTAGCACTGCTATGAAGTAAAACCTATTTGAGTGTAACAGCTAAAACAAGCAGAACTGATGTGTCTGCAAAGTAAGCTTCCCCTTATCAAACTTAACTTTAAAAGCTCCAGAAAGAAACTATTGGTGATATTACAGATTCAAGGCCTCTCTCTTGTTTTTAGCTTTCGGAGTCAGATAAGACATGGATTCAGCTTTAGTGGTCATTAAGTAAATGTAAAGGTTTACCAGATGTAGAGGTTAAACTGAGGAATAGTTTGGCATTAAAGCCAATTATCACACAACAATGCACACTGTAGATTTCCGCTATAATGGCAGACTGTCAGCTGCTCTCGAACCACAGGAAGGGTTTGACTGCCAGATAAAATACTGAGCAAGGTTATTGCAAGGCTGATGGATAATGTTCTGGTATCATACCACAGTATGTGAGATGTGATTGAGGTGATTGTGATCTGCGAGTACACAAAGCTTTCTTTTGCTGGACTCCATCTTGTTCTGAAAGCACACTGTTTGTAACATGGATTGGGGTGTAGCCATTTTAAGAACAGACAGATAAATGCACCAGTGCAATAATGTAGTCTGCTGTTATGAATGACCGGGGATCCAATCTTGTGTCTCCCTAAGCTTCAGTCTCTAACCGAGTTCATATCAGGTCACTGTTTAGACCAGCTGACACTCCACTCCACTCTGCTTTATTATAGGTGAGACAGAAAATAGAGAGTCTGTGATCAGCTTCAGTTTCAGGATGCACCACCATACCTCGCTGACTTGTTTTTGGCAGGTTTAGGGGAGTGACGAATTTCACTAGACACCAAAGAGGGTAAAGACTTTGCACATAATGTTTTCAATTTTATACTTTATTCCCTTAAACTAAGTTTGAAATTGAAAGTCAGCAAAAGGCAGTAGGAGCCCCTGGCTGTGCACTTGCGCTATTATCCAACATGGCTGTCTTCTTTCACAGTTGGATCTTTCTCCCATGAGACCTGCAGCCCCTGCGTCATTCACAAAAATTATTCAAATAGCTTTGACCTCAGTCTTTTTCACTGAGAATTCTTTTTATAGCAGGTGGAGCAGCAGAGATGGGCGGGGAGTGAGAGTAGGAGGGAGGGAGTTAAGCAGAGAGAGAGAGAGAGAGTGAGAGAGAGAGAGAGAGAGAGATGTGCTCAGAATGTGCTCTCTGTGCCTACCTCAGTCTATTCTCTAAAATTGTTATGCCACTGCTTACACATCTTCATTCTTCAGTCCCTCAGAGAGGGAGCCATTGGCTTACATGTGTGTCTCTCCTCACAGAGAGTTCATGGCCAAATATTCTCTACACCAAAAATAGAAGAAAATCAGAAAAATAGATGATCACCCACAAAAAACCCCAAGGAAATACTGAGATACTTCTTCATGCTGTAACCTACGGGAGGCTATATCATTTTTTTGTTTGTTTTGTTTGGTAAACAAAATGTAACAACATCATTGGCTCGAATTCCTTTCCATTAGAAGTTATATCCCACACCAATATTTATCTGTTAGCTTGACAACCTTCATTTAACACTGCACACAGTTGAGCATGGGTCTGAATGACACATTATTGTTTAGGCCTATCCATAAACACCCATAATAGTGGCTGCACATTCTAAACAAGTATAGGTCTATTTTAGGCTACCGTTTGTTGCAATGGCACCAGTCAGGTAACCTTAACCAATGTGGTTGCATGTTATTATAAATTATATGCTTGTTTTCTATCTGTGGGGGGGAAGCTTTTTTGTATTTAAATGTGCTATATAAATAAAGTGACTTGAGTATTAAATGTCTCTATATTTGACAAACTGATAATATGCTACATCTGTTTGTTTACTTGAAGAAGCAAATGATTTCACCCTTACATTAGATAACTCCTGTTTTTCCATGCAACATCATAGCTTTAGTAACACATCATTATGCCATGGTCTGTTGTGAAGAGCCTCATTTTTAATCGCTTGGAGTCTACTGCGCATTAGTAAAATATAGAGGTACATGTTGAAAGTCTATTTTTAAAGATGTTTTCTCACATTTAAGGGAAATTGTGTCTCAACTTACAAATGCTTGATGTGAGGGGAATTAGTTTTGATGCATTTAATGTTAAACCAGAATTCAGTAGATAGCTGAGAATCGACCTGGCAGACTGGGATACAAGAGACATTTTTATCTTCCTGCGTTAGACTAACTCTCACAAAGATGTCCCCTGCAAGGTGCCGAGCCTTTGAACGTATTTGGTAGCAATGAAGAGTTGAGCTTTTGCATAAGCATCTAACCATCTAAGCATCTAACCGTCCAGCTCTGAATCAAACCTGCTCTCCAAACTGAACTCACTCCATGCTCCTGTGCGGTGCAAATCTCTGCAGACGGTGCTCATAATGGAGTGCGGATACTGAGAGGTGGTAGAAATTTTGAACTTTGTATTTTAAACCATGTGGTGTAAAAATAAAAAATATTTTGCAAATATTTTTAGCGAGGCGGGTAGTGATCTCACCACAGAAAGCCACCATGCTAGAATACATATAAACGAATCACTGCTTCTCAATCAGCATTACAAAACGTGGTGGTTTATTTGTAGTACAGTTATACTCTCAATTAGCTGATCACAGTCTTGACTCAAAGAGTCAATCACAGTCTTGATGTGATGAGTCATGATTTATGGACAGTGAAATTTACTTGCATAACTGGTATCAGTAGCAGGTGTTATATCATGACACAGTTGCCCTTAATGGCGGATAATCAGGTTTCCAAAATGTTGTGAACATTACAGGGTGTCCAAAAAGTCTGGAATGGCTCCTTCACTCCCTGTTTGACAGAATGTGCACAACATGACCACTGCCAACTCTCAGACACGTTTGCAATGGGAATGCTGTACATCTTTATATCAGAAGTGACAGTTCCAGATTGACAGCAGCACAAGTGTAATTTACTGTTACAGATGGTGCTGGCTGCGCATTTTCACAGAACACTTTTTCCTTCAGGTAGCCCCAGGAAACAAAACCGATATTTTAATGACATGGCTTAATCTTGACATGCAAGAAGAAGAAATACTATGTTAGTTGGAGCATTTTGGACACCCTATGTTCAAAACACCACGAATGTATTGCAGCTTATTTGTGGGAGTTTTCTGTTGACATGTAAGGCTGTATTCACACGTTTTTTTCTTTTTTTTCCCCTCAGCTGCTACCAGCTTTTTTGAGCGAAAAAAGTGCTGCCAAGAGTGTTTTTTGGGCAGATTAATAAAATAAAATAAAATACAAAAATTAAAGTAACACTGTTCACACCTCGGGTATCCAGTTTTGTATCTAATCCTCTTGTGACTGGTCAGCTGCTGAAGAAATGGTTGACGTCACAGACATCAACTCAGTTTATCTCAGAAGTTGAATTTGTTTCAACTGGAAAAAAACACGGGCGGCAGCGCTTTTTGGGTGTCCTTTTTAGAGTGCCCGCTTTCTGAGCGTTTAACAGCCGCTTCCCTAAGGACTCCATGTGAAAAAACAATGAAACAGCTGAGGCAAAAAAAAAAAAAAAAAAAAAAAAACACCATGTGTGAACACAGTCTTGATGAGACTCTACCATGGCTTAATACTGCAGGTTTTGAGTAATTCCAATCAAAATAACTGTAGATTAATTTTAATTCATAGTGAGAGTAAGCTGATGCACAACTACTGTGTTTTGTGCCACAATGAAAGAGATCATCGGTGCATCTATTTGCACTTCCAGAGCAGTGCCTCAACATTAGCCATCACTCATAATTTAGTAATTTGTAGTCACTCAATTTATGAATTGATACAAGTCTACAATAATAGCATCTTCACAGGTTGAGTGACTGTCTCCATGGTGATTGAGAACTTGCAGTCATAGGTAACTATTTCTAAACACACTGATGTGTGTGTGTTACGATCCTGTAACAAGTGACAAAACTGTTTTCCATATAGAGAACGCAGCATTTTAGCCACTTAAAATGCATCAGCGAGACAGTTTGTGCAGCAGGTGTAATTGGCTACATTTATATACACAGGGCAACCTTTCTGCTCTCTTCATGCAACTTTGACATCTTGAGATTGAGATGCCACGAATAAACCAATAGACAGAACATTCTTGTCCACCTGTGATGTCCTGTCCACAGATAGAGCAGTCCAACGGCAACAAAGTATGATGGTTGACCTGCCATCTCTCCCCGTCTGTGTCTGAGAAACAGCAGGATACTTCCAATGCATGAAGAACGGATCATCCTCATAGCAGCTTGTGCAGTGCTGACATCAGCGCGCACACTGATGTCAACTAGCCTCGCAGTCGCAGATGGTGAAAAATGAAAAAGAATGGCATGCTTCGTCCAAAAACCAGGTGACCTGAGTACGTCAATTAAAGACCGGAATCCTCTGTGCACGTTAATGTGAACAATGTGTCATTTTAGTGCATGTTAGTTAACACCAACCACCTGTGGCCTGTAGACAGAAGATGTATTTTGTGCACTGATCCTCCTTCAGTGTCCTGCACCATTATCTGATCTGCTAATGCTCATGCTTCATTTCATTTTGCATATGACTATATTTGGTAAAACAGCCAAACCTGAGATGCCATTTCCTATAACAAATTTAATATTTTAAATGATGCATTATCCACAAAATATTAATACTCACTCCTAACACTGAAATTGAGTTCTTGAAAGTGATCAGTGCATAGCAATACAACTTGCACAGGTGTAGACAAAGGTCAGTTGAATTAGAATGAATGAATGGAAAAATTAGGAATATTTAACATTACTAATGAAAGGCACCAAGATATATTGAATGTAGCCACTTATGAAACCATTACGCCAATACATGTATTATGAGAAATCATTCATATATCCTACTTGTTTTGATATAACATTGTGGGGGTGGTATTAATATAAACCTGAAATTTATGCAGCAAGATGCTCCAAAATGTAATCCAGTCATCTACTCTATATGGGGTGCTTGTGGTGTAAGTGTGGAGTTTGGATCATGTGCTGTTGAGTTCTGCATACTATGTACCATGATGGGAGCAAATAAAAACCTTGAGAATAATCACAACGGCGTTTCTTTGAGACAAATGCTCTACATGTGCTGTTTGGGCTCAAAAACAGCGTACATGTCATATATATATATATATATACAGTACAGGCCAAAAGTTTGGACACACCTTCTCATTCAATGCGTTTTCTTTATTTTCATGACTATTTACATTGTAGATTCTCACTGAAGGAATCAAAACTATGAATGAACATGTGGAGTTATGTACTTAACAAAAAAAGGTGAAATAACTGAAAACATGTTTTATATTCTAGTTTCTTCAAAATAGCCACCCTTTGCTCTGATTACTGCTTTGCACACTCTTGGCATTCTCTCGATGAGCTTCAAGAGGTAGTCACCTGAAATGGTTTTCACTTCACAGGTGTGCCTTATCAGGGTTAATTAGTGGAATTTCTTGCTTTATCAATGGGGTTGGGACCATCAGTTGTGTTGTGCAGAAGTCAGGTTACTACACAGCCGACAGCCCTATTGGACAACTGTTAAAATTCATATTATGGCAAGAACCAATCAGCTAACTAAAGAAAAACGAGTGGCCATCATTACTTTAAGAAATGAAGGTCAGTCAGTCCGGAAAATTGCAAAAACTTTAAATGTGTCCCCAAGTGGAGTCGCAAAAACCATCAAGCTCTACAACGAAACTGGCACACATGAGGACCGACCCAGGAAAGGAAGACCAAGAGTCACCTCTGCTTCTGAGGACAAGTTCATCCGAGTCATCAGCCTCAGAAATCGCAAGTTAACAGCAGCTCAGATCAGAGACCAGATAAATGCCACACAGAGTTCTAGCAGCAGACCCATCTCTAGAACAACTGTTAAGAGGAGACTGCGCCAATCAGGCCTTCATGGTCAAATAGCTGCTAGGAAACCACTGCTAAGGAGAGGCAACAAGCAGAAGAGATTTGTTTGGGCCAAGAAACACAAGGAATGGACATTAGACCAGTGGAAATCTGTGCTTTGGTCTGATGAGTCCAAATTTGAGATCTTTGGTTCCAACCGCCGTGTCTTTGTGAGACGCAGAAGAGGTGAACGGATGGATTCCACATGCCTGGTTCCCACTGTGAAGCATGGAGGAGGAGGTGTGATGGTGTGGGGGTGTTTTGCTGGTGACACTGTTGGGGATTTATTCAAAATTGAAGGCACACTGAACCAGCATGGCTACCACAGCATCCTGCAGCAGCATGCCATCCCATCCGGTTTGCGTTTAGTTGGATGCTCATTTGTTTTTCAACAGGACAATGACCCCAAACACACCTCCAGGCTGTGTAAGGGCTATTTGACCAAGAAGGAGAGTGATGGAGTGCTGTGGAGGCCAGGTCATCTGCCCTCCACAGTCACCTGACCTGAACCCAATCGAGATGGTTTGAGGTGAGCTGGACCGCAGAGTGAAGGCAAAGGGGCCAACAAGTGCTAAACACCTCTGGAAACTCCTTCAAGACTGTTGGAAAACCATTTCAGGTGACTACCTCTTGAAGCTCATCGAGAGAATGCCAAGAGTGTGCAAAGCAGTAATCAGAGCAAAGGGTGGCTATTTTGAAGAAACTAGAATATAAAACATGATTTCAGTTATCAGTAGCGGTTTTAGGCACGGGTGAACCGGGCAGCTGCCCGGGGCGGCATTTTTTTCATGTCACGTGGGGGGCGGCACGAGCGCCAAAAAAAAAAAATCATCAGCACTGCAAAGCAGTTTTCTATAACCGTATTCATCTGAATATAAGACAAGTGGTGGTTCTGCCTATGTTGCCGCCCTAGGCGAAATTACTGGCTTGCACCCTTTCATGTTATTACTCCAACCCCCCCGCCCCCACGGCACCATCAGGCGGCATCACGCGAGCCGGCCGCGGCACCAGCTGGCATCAGGCCGCTCACCTGTCAGATCCAGCAGACCTGACCGGGTGGGCGCGGTATCGGACGGTGCCGCGGCCGGCTCACGTGATGCCGACTGATGGTACCGCGTCATATTGCGGGTCAGTACGGTAGTCTAGAAAACTGGCGATTTTTTTTTCTTGTTCACCCCCAAGTAGATTGCGCCCTGGGCGGTTGCCCACACTGCCTATAGCAAAAACCGTCCCTGTATAAGACGATATTTTTTCCATTGAAAATGCCCTGAAAAAACACCCTCCTCTAATATTGGGGTCTAAGCAAATACACATGTATTGTTGCATATGTAAACCAGCAGGTAGGCTCGCCTGATGGCGCGATTACCGGCGAATAGCCGCATTGCGCAGTCAATAATCAACCATGTTGTCAGTGTCATTGCCTGTTGTGCTGCTGCAGCCGCGTATGAACAAAAGTTGATTTATAATGAAAGGTATATGGCAGTCTGTGTGCGCCGCTCACCTGTCAGATCCGGCAGACCTGACAGGGTGGGCGCGGCACCGGTCGGCATTTAAGGGCATGAATAGGTAGGGAATTTATTTTATTTTTTATTTTATTTAGCATTTTAAGGATGGGTAGGGGGGATTTATTTTATTTAAGGTAAGTTTTAAGGTATTTGTGTAGTTGCCAGGGCCCCTGCTCTGGGAGGGGCGCCTCTAGCGGCTGGAGGGGCACCGGTAGCGGTACCGCCTGGGAAGTTCACCTGGGGTGGGGACACGGAAGGGCGCAAGGCAGTAATTTTGCCCAGGGCGGCAACATGGGCAGAACTGCCACTGTCAGTTATTTCACCTTTTTTTGTTAAGTACATAACTCCACATGTGTTCATTCATAGTTTTGATTCCTTCAGTTAGAATCTACAATGTAAATAGTCATGAAAATAAATAAAACACATTGAATGAGAAGGTGTGTCCAAACTTTTGGCCTGTACTGTATATATATATATATATATTAGGGTGCATCAAATTAACATGGTGAAATTTTAATTCCAAAATATCAATTTGGCTGGCATTGCATTTTGTTCCTATTCATGTACAAATAACTTTTGCAAAGTTTTGTGGAAATCCATTGAGATTTAGGGGTACCAGCTAACACGTGAACTTCTGTGAAATGTCAAAAAATGTGCATTTTTTAGTCTATTTGCCAAATGGTTGACCCAGAAAGGTTAAATAAGGTGAACTTTTATACAGAAACATGTTCTATAGGGTAACTCAAGCAAAATTAGTTTGTTTGCCCTTTGGATAACTTTGGGAATTTCTTAGAATTCACCTTTCAAGATTTTTCATTTACGACAACTTATAGACAAATGAATGGAGGGCAATAGGACATCTTCGCGTGGCCTGTGGACCTGCCTTGTGGGTTGGATCCACACCAACATTTTAGGGTTTCTAGGTTGGCCAATGCTTCACACCTGTATCAAGTTTGTTCAAAATCTGTTTAATAGGTTGTGTAATTCTGGTCCAAACAATGACTGGAGATCAAGGACCGACATGTCAGATCCAAGCCAAAATTTTATGGGTGCTAAGTTGGATGATGCTTCACCTTTTTCTTTATGTTTGTGCAGCAGAGATGGACGTCAGACACAAATATAAAGTTTAACTGACTTTACTGTTACACACAAGGGGCAATAGTGAGACACTTAAAAGAACAAACCCTAGTGGAAACTCACACAACCTCATGATAAGAACTGACAAAATGTAAATGCTCAGTCTGTGCCAGAGTCCGCCCCACTGAGCAACATCACCAGGGAGAGAGAGGGAATGGAAATGGAACCTTGAACCTAGCTGGTGCATCCCACCCGAAATGTCTCCAGCTAGTCTGGCGGGGACCAGTTGGTTAGGGTTGCCAGCCGTCCCTTGAAATACGGAATCGTCCCATATTTGGCAACCAAAACACACGTCCCCTATTGAACCAATAAGGGATGTACTTTGTCCCTTATTTTTGAGAGTCTGCCCCCTCTCCCGCTGTTTGACCAATGAGCGGAGCTCATTCACACACGTCAGTGAGTGTGCACTCCGTTCATTGGTGAAAGCGCTGTCACTCAGTGTTGCTAAGCTACAAAGTGCCTGCCCATAGCAACAGCAGCAGGTACCCGGGAGCCAGGAGACAAAGGCGCACCAGTCTGTGCCGGGCTGAGCGCAGCGCCAGGCTGGTGCCAGCACCCAAATTGAAAATATTTTAACTTGGGCGCAGCACTCAGTGACAACACCTCGGTGCATCCAGTAGGAGGGAATAATAATTAATAGCGTGCGGCCCAAACCGCGTGCTGTGTGAAAGCCCCTTAAACGAATAATGAATAATTGCAGTGTTACAGTCAGTGCATTATCACTGTTAACATTTTGTGATTGAAGCCTGTTTATTTTGTAATTTTCCAAAGAAGTGTGATATTGCCTCATTTCAGTATTAACCTCTGAGCAAACTAGGACAGACTTTTTTTTTTCTTTTCTGCGTGAAAGTTGGCAACCCTACAGTTGGTGAGGACAGCATCTTAGCTGGATCCTGGGGTTTGTTGTGTTGTACAGTGGCTGAGAATGAAAAGGATACAAGGACAAGGATAGGGTTTACAATCATATCTTAGCATACCTAATATCACTCAATTATGATGTACCATGCATGCATAAGCCTCAAATCTAAGCTCTACATCGTCTAACTTCATCATTACAATGAGAACTTACAGTAACATCACTACCAGAGTGACTAGCTGCACTCAAATAAACCTTTATTTAAAATGTTAATTGAACAGCTACAATGCTACACTCAATAAAGGTGAGACATCAATACTCTGAATATGATATTGCCTACTCTAAAATACTGTTGATGATAAGCTTAATAGCTTAGCTAACATAGCTAGCTAACTGTGGCTAGAAAGTTAACCTTAGATGTAATGAGCACCAAATACCTCTAAATATGACTACATTTCACTCAAAGTATTTCAATATACAAAGAAACAACTGCAGATATGGTAATTACATGTAATAAGTGTATACATACCCAACACAAAAATATAAATATCTCCTCAGTTTTCTTGAGGTGCAGTCTTTTTTTTACATCAGAGCTCTATGGTGATCGGTTAGCACTGTTGCCCCTTTATCCACAGAAACACGTGAGCTGGCACCCCTAAACCTTCATGTATTGGAAAAATATTTTGCATGTGTTGTTAAAACATATATTGGAACACTTTTAGCACCCAGCCATATCAAAATTCAAAAATCTTATTTTTTGATGCACCCTAATATATATATATATATATATATATATATATATATATATATATATATATATATATATATATATATATATATATATATATATATGGGAAACATGGGAAATGTAGATCATCTCAAAGGTTCATATCACGCTGGAGTGGTTTAGGAGCAAATATGACCAGCCATAGTGACAATAACAAGTATAACTATTTGACATTCAATGGAGCGATATTCAAACTCAAAAGACGGCATAATATCATACTGGATTAAAAAAGCATACACCTTAAGACACAATTAAATGTTACTTGTGCCATTTAGTTTCCAAGGTAACAAGAATGGTATATTAAGAGTGTACTGAATTAGGCAGGAAGAGGAGAAAAAGTGTTGATCCTCATGATAGAGCAATTACAATTAGTCAAAGTCAAATAGTAAAGATGAAAACACCTCATCTGCTTACAGTTTAAGGTGAGAGAAAACTAGAGAACATAACAATCTCCAAGCTGATTCACCAGCACTTCTGACACTTGCGTCACTTGGTATTTAGTGCCATTACAGATTCATATGGTACAGTAGAGATTACACGAGCTACTCATCAAGGGAGATGCAGGGGGAAATATAGACATTGGTAGGAAGTTCTGTTTTGGGCTACTAAGTAGCAATAACCACTCAGTTTACATGCTGCTTATTTATTTATTTATTTATTTATTGAGCATAAATTCACTTTACACGCAAAAGAGCAAAACCTTGATGGCTGGTAATACAAAAAACAAAAGTTTACTATACAAAACTACTGCCAGGTTATCAACAATATTTGAATACCACTCAGAAATTGTGATTTTAATACTCTTGAGTGGGGACGGGTTTCACTAAAACATCAACTGAAGAACTCATGAGTGTGTAAATCCTGACAACTGTGAACATATTCAATGCTGTACTTTAGCAGCACCAATACAGTGCTGTATCTAATCAAAGATTTTTACAACATCAAATTTGGGCAAGACAAAAAATGCTTACACAGATGTGGTGTGAAGGGCAATGTGGGTTGGTATTACACACGCGCGCACACACACACACACACACACACACACACACACACACACACACACACACACATGCACAACTCATACCAATTCTTTTCCCACAGCTGTGGATGTGAGTCAGGACAGAGATTTCAGCAGATCTCAAGGAAACTGTGGGATTTAGAACCATTAGAATTTTAATTCAATGTAAAATTCCCCATTCTGGAAAACTAATATAACTTTTATAGCATAGTAAACTTTGAACATCATGAACGTCTGTTCTAGTTTTCTAGTTAGTATGGTGGCACCCACACTCTAACTGTAGCTAGTATTGGCCAGTAGTTAGAGGGAGTACAAATCTGAATTTATTTTATGCTATCTGCTGTTCATCAAGTGACTATTCATATTTGTATAACCTATTTTATTTTACAACTCTGCATGTAGTAACTTAAAAGATTAATATACCCAAGTAACATTTATTTTCTGAAAACAAAATAAATTATTAAAATGTATTCACTGATAACAGGGATTATACTTCAGTTTAGGTCCGGTGTTGCAATCTGATTGGATAAGAGGTGTTGCATGAGTGCTGATATACAGTATAACAGCACCCTGGTGTTTTACTATTATGTATCACTCTGCTTTACTACTGTTCAGTGGTAACTGTTTGATAAATACTGCATTAACATCCAGGATCTATGTTTCAACAATGCACTGTGTCGGCACAAAAATGGACAGTTTAGAAAAATAAATGGAGTTAAATTGTGACTTGTGATCAGAGGACGACATGTGGCAGGACAGAGGTGTGGAAGCCAATGCTTTTGCCCCCACTGCTGACTGGCAGCGCTGCCTCCCAGGCTGTGGTTTTGGTTTTGGTTTTGGCTGAGGATGTGCTGCTTTCCATGCAGTTTTCAGGGCAAGAACGTAAAGCAGACAATACTTTGGAAACCGTCTGGGCAATCCAGCTTGTGGTCGGTCGGGTTTGTCACTACCCGATCTGTAACTTTCCTCCTGCCCCATCGGTCACGTTACGAAAATGCTCCTCAATGGACCATAGTTAAAAAAAAAAACAAACGAACAAATAACAAACGAACAAAACACACACACACACACACACACACACACACACACACAAAAACCAAAAACAAACAAACAAAACAAAAAAACAAAACAAAAAACAAAGCCATTTAGTTGCATGTTTTATGGCTGTGCCAATAAAACAGTGAACATCCCTGCTGCGTCTGATTTGCTAAGCACATGAAAGCAATGCTATTTCTAGCTAACAGGCTTAGGTTTTCACTCTTTTATTGAGGGTTTTAGCAGATCAAATTTCTGTTGCACATGCACAAGGCCGATGGGCAGGAGGAACGGATCGGGGAGCTACAGTGTCCAGTTAAGCTGCCTAATTTCTGACAAAAGTACTTGTGTTGGTGGAGCTGAAAAAAATGATTAAAAGAGCAAATCATAAACTGTTGAGTCTAATTACCGTTATTTGATGAAAGACTTAGTTTGTAGAACTGTTGTACAAAAACATCACACTCAAGAGAGCACTTCCTCTCGTGTCATATTGCTTAAATGCAGTGAAAACACTTTACACATCAAAGGCCACCTGTTCATAAACGTACATTCAATGTTCACTGCACAAGTGAATCTACCTACAGACTAGCTCAAACTGTCTTTAATGAAAAGTGACCGAGGGTTTAAAGCCCCTCAATTAGCATCTGAGTGCTGCTCTGAGTTTTGCTGAACGTCCTCGTGGGTTCTCTTTCACATCTTCCATTTGTGGGACAATCACTTTTCTTCGCAGAGGAATCCAGTGAACATTCTGTCCATCTTTTTTTCTGTCCTCCACCTCTTCCCCCACTTCTCCTCTCTTCCTCCGGGGAAAGCGACGCTGATGCAGAGTGGACAAGTCATCCCCCTTGAGGAAGCGTTTGACCAGCCTGTCTTCTAGAGAATGGAAGGTAAGTACACAGAGACGTCCTCCAGGTCTCAGAAATGCTTGGGCGGCACACAGACCTGCATGCAGTTCATTCAGCTCGTCATTCACAAAGATACGCAGTGCCTGGAAAGTCTTTGTAGCCACGTGCGAGGGTCGCTGGAGTTTGTCTTTGCGTGCATATATAGCAGCAGCGGGAAATGATCCTAGGGATAAAGAAATGCCTAGAGTGAGTAGAGTCTATAATACAAAAAACTCAACTGTTATATACAATACTCTAATCTGCTAAGCCAATATTTCTTGTGCCTATTTACTACTATAAAAAGTCAAGCCAATGGCAGCTGACTGCTGTTTCAAAATTTAAAATGTAATTATCCAAACTTCTTTATTATCTTTATTATCCAAGACCTTCTTTCAATACACACTAGTGTCATTTTCAGGAAAGAGCTTTTAAATTACACAAATCCCATTCAATTAGTAGTTTGTTGGCCTCTTCTGAGGACCGACCAAATCTATTGTCTTCCATAGCATTAAAATATAAAAACAAAATTTAAAGATCTACCATGTTCAGTGCTTACATTTTCTGATCTGTAAATTTGTAAATTAATAAAGTAATACATTAAAGAATTGCTAAATCAAACACCAAAGGAACAGTGGCCAGCAAGGAAAGGTCAAAATTTGGAAGAACTCAACATAATTAGATAGAATCAGATGGAAACTTCATACCAGAGGTGGGACCAAGTCATTGTTTTGCAAGTCACAAGTAAGTCTCAAGTCTTTGCCCTCAAGTCCCAAGTCAAGTCCCAAGTCAAGACAGGCAAGTCCCGAGTCAAGTCCCAAGTCAAGACTGACAAGTCTCAAGTCAAGTCCCAAGTCCTACAGTTTGAGTTTCAAGTCCTTTCGAGTCCTTTTAACAACAGAGTAATAAACACATCATGTATGCTTTTAAAATCTGTATTTATTTATAAAAACGTGTTTTTTTGTTTTGCTCCATTCTTATTTTGTTACTGTCTTCTAATTTAACAAAACACTACCTGGGGAAAACCTTTTCAATCCTGCAGTCATGAAATCAAACTGTAAAGCTGAATCGCTGTCTAAGTGTGTCTGATGTAATGTAAAATAATAAAAAGATGCACCTTCAGATAATTCACCTTTTATTTTGACCCTCCAAATTCAATAGCAGGTTTTACTTCATACACAGCATTAACCAGTAGGGAAAACAACACAACAGATGCAGCTTAACAACGACATGTGATTAAATGATAGACACTGGAGATAAGCTACTAAAAATGTCAACATGACACCAGAAAATGAAACTATTTTCATTTTAAATTCAGACATAACCGAGAGACCCCACCAACAAGATATTCAGTGATACACACCAAGGAAATCTTCAGTAAAGGCGAACGATTTAATCTATTTTAAAAAGAAACCAGAGCAAGAAATACAAATTAAAACAAGATACAGAGCAGGTTGTTGAGAGATTTAATCGATCTGAGGAGAAACGGGTGTAAATAACTACTCGACAGCAACACACCGACCAGGTTGCTGTGTGTAGCTGGTGTGTAGCTGGTTTACCATAAAACTTTCATTTTCAGTGAAAATGAAAGTAAAACAACAAATAACTAACTAATATAGTGTATGTCCATACACACTGAAATAACATTTTATGCTGGTTAATGGAAAGGTGAACAACATCGGCCTACTAGCTAAGTCTTGTCATGACTCCCAGGGGTCTCGGGGCCCCTGTGGGGGTCCCACAGAGCCCTTGTGAAATACAGGCTCACTGTGATTTCACTCACACCAAGTTGGCCCACTGGGGGAATCTGGGGTTATCAGAGAGATTACTGACCGGGGGATTCACTTTCTGTTAGCTCCACGCCGGGGGCACACAGCCCGACATGTCCTGGAGTAGGCCACCCCTGAAGCCTATGGGATACAGTACTCTGTGTTTTTTTGTTTTTTTTTTCCCAATAATCATACAGAACAACAACTTCACGTGCGTGTTTGGGCTGTTGCACATAGTCACTTCCTGCTTGTGCATCGTTTGAAGATATAGTGACACGCGACATAAAGCTAACACTGCAATCAGATTAAAATAAATCATACATAAGTACATATCTGGCCAGCTGCGCACTTTAGGCAGGAGTGGCAACGTGTGACTTACCGACAGTAATGACAGAAAAAAATACAGGTGGTGCGACTCGCAGAGAAGACGAGGGAAATAGAAATACTAACAATAACAATAAGAATATTGTATGATCCAAAATGCAACGAGTTTGGAATGGAAAAGTCATCATTTAGGTGATAAAGTACAATATAGTGCACATCAATTGTTTGGTGAATAGAATTGCTGAACAGAGGGCATAATAACGTGTGCCCATCCCATGTTTTTTGCAAGAACATTCTTCAAACACATTGGAAAAAAAATGTGCAACTGTAATTATTTCCACAAAGTCATATTGTTATGTGTGTGTGTGTGTGTGCGTGTGTGTGTGTGGGGTGGGGGGTGGGGATAGTATTGTTTCACGGCTGTGATAGTATTGTTTCACGGCTATGACCCGCCTTCACACAGACATG